>NW_022900938.1:3113450-3121604 GCF_012274545.1 Fukomys damarensis | reverse complement strand
GTTTCCTACCCAGAGCAGATGCCCAGAAAGACTGATGTCTTGAAAGAAGACAAGGAGAACGGAATTCGGGTTGTCAGAAATTGTCAGTCCGAGGATGCTAATAAGCACCACACACACACACACACACACACACACACACACACAGCTTAACACTCAAGCTATGGAAACACAGATTAAACAATGAGAAAATTTCTTACAGACCTTCTCAGAGCCTTTAATATTACCAGCACGCACTGCAGACCTCCAGGAGCTGCACAATGCACAGATTGCCTACTTTAATAGTTGTTCAGCACCGTGTCTTATACAGCAAAGGTCTCTGTATGAAACACATGAAAAAATGCTAAGCTAGACACTCAAGCTATGGAAACACAGATTAAACAATGAGAAAATTTCTTACAGACCTTCTCAGAGCCTTTAATATTACCAGCACGCACTGCAGACCTCCAGGAGCTGCACAATGCACAGATTGCCTACTTTAATAGTTGTTCAGCACCGTGTCTTATACAGCAAAGGTCTCTGTATGAAACACATGAAAAAATGCTAAGCTAGAAAGAAATATATCAAAATTAAACAGTAGCTCTGTCTGGGAACTGATGTTTATGGGTGACTGTAACAATCTCTATTTCCAAATTCTCTCCAGCAAATTTGTGTTGTTTTATAACATGAAAAAAAAGCTAAATATGATAAAGAAAAACCATGTTTGAATCTGTATTATTTTAACATTTTCAGAAACCGGAAATATCCAAAGGTGAGATTCTTTTCAGAAGCAGAGGGCGTATTATCCTTTAAGATTTATTACAGGCCTTCCATTGTGCCCAGTTCTGATATAAATATGAGTAATTAACATAAAGAATTTATTCTGGTGATTTACTGCGTAGCACCATGGTGGCATGAATAAGGAAAAGAAATTCTTCAAAGTTTTTTTCCCCTCTGCTAATAAATAAACTCAGAGCTTACAACATAATAAAATTTTTGAACAATAGCCATCTTAAAAATACGTATTTACACTATTCTGCTTTTCTTTCTAGTCATTTAAAATATATTTTAGATGTAACTGCTTGGTTTATCTTTTTAGTAACCTGTATATAAAAACTTGCTGGATTGCACTGTAAACAAAAGTTTGTTGATAAAGTCTCCTTTAAAGTCTATTTTATATCCTTTCACCACCTTATCGAATACCCATAATGTGCCAGGAAATGTGCTGATTTTTACTGGAAAATTCCATGGACACAGGTCACATCTCAGGACATGTTATTTTAGTAATTAATACTAACTGATACTGTATTTGAAATGATAAAAATACTTCAGATGGAAATACTAAAGCTGGAACAGACCTAGGTCACAAATGTTTCATGATGTAATGGTCTTGCTTTGTCTCACTTATTTCAGTGTGATAATCCCAGGAACTTGGACAGTTCGGAAAAGAAAAGCAAACCCTAATCACAGCTGAGGAGAAACCTTCCCGGGATGCCTGCTCTCCAGCCTCTGACAGAGTCAGCACCTGGATTCTCCAGCGAACCTACAACACGTCCCTTCTCAGGCACTTCTGCCCCCAGCACTGGGCCAGGCCACCCCTGCAGGTCCTCTTCACCAACCTCGGCTGTTCCCTGCCCTGCAGGGCTGGGGTAGCCCTTCCTGTCGGCTGGGAGGAAGCTCAGGGAGAGAGGGGCACCAGACACTCCAGCCGAAGGCTCGGGCCAGGCCAGTCTGTCCCTGGCCACCCACAGCAAGACATGAGGGCCACAGACAGGGACAAGGGTCTGACCAGGCAAACAGTCCACACGCATCACTCCGCTACACTAACAGATGGGCTTCCAGAGGGTTGAGGTCACCTTCAGTGTCCCGGGCCCCAGGCCTCATGGCTGGACCCTAACTGGACTAGAAAGCTCTCTGTTCAAGGAGGAGCTCCCTCCCACAAACAAAGCCAAGCGAACCCAAACCCAGTCCACCACAGGTTAGCCCCCACTGTGCACCTGCTCACCTAGCGCTGAGTCTGTCAAAGTCACTGTCCTGGGCAGCAACAGGGAGGAACTTTTTAAGAGCTCTTAGAACCTAAGAAACAAGGCATTCAAAGCCATAGAAATAAAGCTCCAAGACAAAAATAACAAAAATCATAATAAAAGAAACGTCAGGTGGATGGTAAATTCCGGGTTAACTGAGTCAACAGTAACGGTCCGGGCTCCTTCCCAAACTAACATGAATCATAAATAAAAGGCAGCACCCTGCAGAGAGGGAGGGTTCCTTAGACGGGAGATTTCAACAGCGGTGCTGGAGGCTGGAGGTTCGAGAGCCAGGCACCCCCAGGTCTGGTGCCTGCCAAGGTCCCTTGCCTGGTGTCCTCACAGCAGAGGGAAACCACATGGGTGCGCCCAGGGAGTATCATCTCCCCCAAGCCACACCTTCCAGTTCATGCAGCATTAGGGTTCCACACCTGAATGTGGGGTACACACACGTTCAGGCTGCCGCGCCCCAAGTAAGGGAGTCAGGAGATCAGAGAGTACTACGAATACACACAGCTGTCTGTCACCATGAGCACAGCCACAGACATCAGGAATAGAGGTTAGCAAATCCTTGCCATCATGTTTCAAAACGAAAACACCCAAGGCCGCGCCCCAGAGGCCCACGGACGTCCAGCCCACGCTAAGGCGACGGATGCGGGTGGGCGGCGATGTGCAGAGGGTCACGCTTAGATGCTTGGCCGAGGCTCTGAGACTCCCAAGGTGTAGGGAGGAAGGTGAGGTCACTGTGCATGGAGGGATGCGCTGGCACCAGGGGGATGCTTCTGCCCTCCCATCGACCTCACACGCACAGGAAGCCCTGTGCCCTCGGGGCCGGCCCACACCTTCCGCAGGCCTGTCCCCCTGTAGTGGGAGGAGCGCCCACTACAGCACCCCACGTGACCTGCCGATGACCGCTCTGGTGGTTGTTGCCGAGCGCGTGTCTCGGGGTGGGGCGGGACAGAGCGCCCTGCGCACTCAGACCCCAGAGCACACAGGGGCACAGGGCGAGGCTCACAAGGCACTGTTCACCTCCGACCCAACCACCATGGGAGCCCAGGGTAGGGCTGAGACCGGCTCCACGCGGAAGCCAGGGTGCCGATGTGACGGCTGTGTGGGGCACCCCCTCCAAAGGCCGTAAACGTCCTGCCCACCCTCAAAATGAGCCCAAGGCCACGCCTGACCTGCTGTACACATGCGGGTGTCACCTACTGACGGGGTCACTGGACACCGAAATGTCTTTACCCTGAGGGAAAACCACAGCTGAGCTGATCTGATTGTGCCCAAATTCTGCCCAAAACATCCTAAAGCCAAGAAGGCAAGAGATGTAAAATATGGTCCTCAGGAGCACAGGAGACATGGAAGGGCGGGAGGGGACGGGTGAGGTGGACTGGGTCCTCTCCACGGATGACGCTCCACTCTGTCCCCAAACCCACACAACTTCGGGGGCGGGGTGCAGAGGTCACACAAGCCCCCTCGAGGGGCAGTCTTCAAAGAACAAACGGCAGGAGGGGGTGACAGCGAGGGCAGGCTGAGTACGGGGTGACTCTGCCCTCTGCTGCACAAATCATGCGCCCCACCATCCCTCCCGAGGCGGCTCCACCAGGGGTCCTGATGGCCCCGAGGACACCATCTTACAGATTAAAAACCTGGGGCGCAGCTGGCTTGGAACTTATGAGGACTATGTGCTAGGAAGTGGCAGAGCCAGAAATGGGGCCCAGGGCTCCGAACCCAGTGCTCAGAGCCGCAGTGCCAGCGTCACCAGAACGAAGCCCAAACCCCTCCGGCCAGCCGCTGCCTCCATGTCTTCCCCGCTGTCGATCCCTTGCTACCTGGTGAAATGTCACTCAGTGCGGTCTTCGCGGCGAATGAGAGTGGATTACACGAACGAGCAGCCAGCTCTGCTGACGTTCGAGCCTGGCACTTTTCAATGCCCCGGGAGGAAAGTGCATTGTTCAGCCTCTGCCCAGGAAGTCTAATCTGCGAACGTGACACCGGGCGGCCAGGAAATCATACACGAGCCTGCGGGTTCACTACTCCCCCCCAGACAGGAGGCAGTGCTGCAGCCCGGGCAGTGACAAGTCCTGCGGTGGCCGCTGCTGACACAGGTACACCCTGTGCTCCCTGACAGAAAGTTCGGCAGATCTATGATAGAGAAATGCCACTGGTGGAGGTCCGGGGAGTCCAGAGAAGGCTGCCTGCCTTGTAGGAGTCAGTTGTGTGGCGACAACTGTAGGGTCCTGAGTCCACACGGTGCCCCGCAGGATGTGTCACCTCCCGCTGTGTTCCACAGCACTGCCACGTCACCCCCTGCACAGCTAAGGAGGACACCAAGGAGCAAAATGATGTTTACAGCCCAGGCCATGGCTCAGGAGCAATGTCCTCCCTCTGAGTCAGGCCCTGGGCCCCGCCAGGAAGAGTGGGTCATCTTACCGGAGAATAGCTCTGTCCGAGCCCACACCAAGTGTCCAGCCTGGGCTGGGTGATACGGGACAGAGGAGCAGAGAGTCACGGGGGAGAGCCCTGTGCCGAGGCTCCAGTGGCCTAGGACACACACTCCATGCACACTCGGGGTGGTGCCGTGACTATGCCCACCCCAGGGCCCGGCCTCCACTGTACTTCGGTGGACAAACTGGGTGAAGCACGTCACCCGCCTGGTGTGGGCCTCCCCAGCCAGGAGTGCAATGCCAAGCCTGCCCCAGCCCTGCTGCAGACGCTGTGGCTCAGGACGGCCCCATCTCGAGCTGCTGGTCTACACCACAGATTCTGGACTTCAGCAGCCAGAGCCATGCGCACTGATCCCCTATAACAGATCCCTCGACGGGTGGTCAGACAGGTGGATGGGGAAAGGGTGGACGGATGATGGAAAGAAGGAAGGAAGGAAGAAGTGACAGGCACACTCATGGAGACACAGAGAGGTGGTGTAGATCCTGTTCGGCCTGCCTCTTGGAGAACTCTGATCCAGGGCCATCTGCCATGGGGACAACTGTGGCACGGTCCTTGTTGGGGTGAGGGAGGTGCTGGGGGGACTCAGGGCAGGGGTGTCAAGCCTCTGGAGGAGTACGAGCATCAGTACTTCTGGGATGGACCCCGCAGGTGCTGAGCTGAGTCGTGCTTAGGGAGAACCACATTATTAGCCGTGTATGGAGAAAGAGTTCATTATTCTTGAAGAATCCTCTAATATATAAGAAAAAGGTGGCCTGCAGCTCACTTTGGTTACAAAATTTCCAGGAGAAAAAAGTCCCGAACCTTGAAAAAAGGGCGGGTTACCCTTAGGGACAAGGACAGCCTTTGAAGCCTGGCTCCACGGGAGAATGTGGTGGCCGCCAGCACACTTTCATCCAACCCCACGCTGGGAGTCACAAGTTTCCACAACAGAGTGAGGAAAGGCACAGCATCCTGTTTGTCTTAGATATGTGGTTTCAGAAAACATGCCTGTCGTGGTTTAGGTCTAGGTGTCCCCCAAAGCCTCATGTGGTCATACGTGGCTTTTTCAGAGGTGGCTGGAGTGTGCGATGTTGGGATTAAGGGCGGGTACCAAGCCACTGCACTGATTGGTCCCGGTAACCTGGATACACTAGGAGGGACAGAAAGAGGCTTGTCTCGTCCTTGCTCCCTTGCTTTGCTGCCTTCTGCCTGCCACGAACAATTTCTCCTCTGTGGTACCACCCTGCCTTGGAGCAGCTGACGATGGACTGCACCCCTACAGACTGCAAGCTAAATAAGCCTGTCCTCCCTTAACTTGTGGGTGTTGGGTATTTTGTCTCGGCAACAAGAAAAGTAACTAAGACAATTCCCATTTGAATGCACAGTCTCTTCATCGGCTGCCCTGAGGTTTACTCTTAATCAGACATTCGAGATGTTTAAGCTGTAACCTGTCACAGCTGCAGCACCATCGGTGAAAGTCACTGGCCTGCATCATCTCTCCAACGCGTCTCACAATGCTACAGTGTTATTCTGGGAATATCCTTCACGTTGGCAATTAGTACACAAGCCATCTACAGCTCACTTATTTCACTTTTACTATCAATGTAATTTTCAAAGAAGTTTAACTTTAAACTATATACAGCAACTATTCATTAAGACTTTTTTTTGTTTTCGTTTTGGGAATTTTTTGGGGGCAGTACTGGGGTTCCAAATCCAGGGCCTTCACCCCGAGATGCATCTCCAGTCCTTTTTATTTTTCACTTTGAGATAGGGTCTTGCTAAATTGCCCAGGCTGGGCTCAAACTTGCCATCCTCCTACCTCGGCCTCCTAGAATGCTGGGATTACAAGTGCACATCGCCATGCCCAGCTTTCACTGGCATTAAATTTTAAAAGGATTATTTCCATCATGAGAACCTTGCCATTGTATTTCAGAAATCTAAATTTATTCTCACGTGAAATGACCAAGTGGGCTAGGTGTTGTCATGGCAGCGACGGGACAGCGGACTTGGACTTGGGCCAGGCCAGGCCAGGCCACACAGATCTCCTGGAGACCCCTGACCAAGCAGGCTCCTGCACCCATCTCAAGCCCATGTGTGTTAAACGGGAAGGGGCGTAAGACTTTCTCAGAGCCACAGTCCCCACCCCTCCCAGCCTGCTGCGGCCAGAGCGCCTGGCAGCTGGGTGCTGCACAGGTGTGGGGCTCAGGTAGCAGGAAGAGAGTGGAGAGATGAGCGAGAGATGCCGCAGACAGGCAGAGCTGAGCACAGTGCCGCTGAGCCCTGGCCTCTCAGTGTCCGTGCCGGCCACAGGCCATCGCTTCCTCCTTTCCCAGAGGACGCTGAGGCGCAGAGCTTTCCCAAGGTGCACACCCGGAACACGGGACAAAGACACGAACCAGATGCTGTGACCCCAGCCAGCAGACACAGGACCGGGAGCAGGGGGAAAGTGACAGCAGAAGTGACTAGCAATGGGTCTGGATGAAGAAAACGTGGCATTTACACACCGTGGAGTACTACTCTGCCGTAAAGAAGGATATGTTTGTCATTTGTAGGAAAATGGACGCGCCTTGAGACCACCTTAAGTGAAATAAATCAGACACACAGCCTTAAATATCACATGGTTTCTCTCATATAGGAAACCCAGAGTATAAAGAGCAAAATAAAAGATAAATGGTAGGAAACAGGGAGATAGATCTACACCAAATGAGAAATGAACTGAGAGGTGAGGGGAGAGGGAAGGGCAGGAAGGAAAGGGGCTGTAAAAAGTTAGGACGCGAGGGCCAGGGATTCAGCTCACTGTCACCACGCCTGCTTTTCAAGCTCAAGGTCCTGAGTTTGATGCCCAGTACCCCCCAAAAAATTAAGATGTGAAACCATGCATGGAGGCACATGCCTGTAAGCCCAGCCCTTGGGAAGCTGAGGCAGGAGGATTGCCATGAGTTTGAGGCCAGCCAGTGCTACATAGTGAATTTGAGGCCAGCCTGAACTAACAACGCCCTGTCTCAAAAAAAAAATAAATACAAATGTGTCATGTACATGGACCAAACGTCCATAATGAAAGTTATTCTGCATTGCAAACACTTATGAATAAATCAATGTTTAAGAAAGAAAGAAAAGAGGGCTGGGGATTTAGCTCAGTGGCACCACGCCTGCCTTGCAAGTGCAAAGTCCTGCCTTTGATCTCTGATACAAAACAAGAATGAGAAAGAAAAGATAGTGAGGGTAATAAACTGGAAAAAGAGGAATTGCAAAGCCCTGCATATTTCAGATGAAAATATCTCATTTCATGAATCTTCACAGCATATGCTAAGAAGAGGGAACTATGACGGGTATAACAGACTTTATCAAGATCCTTCTAAAATATCTTTTACTTGTGGCTAAAATGTGTTTAAAATCCACATCTATTTCTAAAACTATAATAAAGACAGCTCCTTGGTGGGGAGTGTACACACACACATATATAAATATATATACTTATGTGTGTGTGTGTGTGTGTGTGTACACGTACGTGCGCGCATGCACTGTGATGAGCGCCCAGGACTGAGCCCGGGGGCCTTGAGCACACAGTGCATGTGCTCCGCCCCGCAGCTCCCTCTGCCCTATACATAAACATACATTTTGGGCTTTCTTCCAAACCTTTATCTTTGATTCCACAATACTCTTGAATATCATTTCATGATATATCTCTGAGTTCTGAGAGAGCAGAGAATTTTTTTTTTTTTTTTTTTTT
>NW_022900938.1:3094427-3113370 GCF_012274545.1 Fukomys damarensis | reverse complement strand
CAGAGATTGAACTCTGGTCCTTGTCCTTGAGAGGGAGGCACTGGAACCACCAAGCTAAATCCCCGGCCCACTTGAATAGCTTAAAAAAAATAGGCCATTATTTTATTTATCTACCACTGGCCATCTAAATTCTTTCCAATTTTTCACCATCAAAAATTAAAATACATTAACCCCAGCACTCTGAGAGACTGAGGCAGAAGGATCAAAATTTGAGCTCAGACTGGGCAGTTATTGACTTAGACTCTGTTCAAAACAAAAACACAAGTAAAACTGAAAAAGAGCTGGGGATGTAGCTCAGTAGGAAGGCTCTAAGTCCAATCCCAAGTACTGAAAAAAATAAAAATACAAATATAATGAATATCTTTGTTCTGACAGCTTCTTTTTTCTTCTTTTGAAGTTTTTCTTTAGAATAAATTACAAGGAGTGGAATTAGCAGGTCAAGGGTCTGAGCATTTGTATGACTTCCTACATCCTCTTAGCCAACTTGCTCTCCAAAAGAACGGAGCTAATTACCAGTGCTTCCCCAGGTCACCCATTCCTGTTTATATCTGTATCAACAGAACAGCTATAAACTGACGTCTTTGTCACCGTTAACTCCTCCGGTCTGCAGGGGAGCATCTTTCCACCGGCACCTTTTCCTCCCATGAATAGGTTCCCATTCTCTGCCAGGGAATTCTCTGCCAGCTCTCAGAGCCACTGTGCTTCACAGTTTTGAAAGCAAAATTGGCATCACGTGACTGCTGCAGAGTGAAGGATTGGTTCCATCTAGGCTCTCCCTGGGGCAGACCCAAATTCCAGCGGGTTTCCCCAACCTCGGAAATTTCAACAACCGAGATAAACGTCAGTCTCGAGTACAGAAACATGCACAAGAGTGTTCCCACTGCTAATTGTTTTTCCACAAAAGACAGACTAGGATCACTGTCCTCAAAAGCTCTGAGAGGAATATTTGCACTTATACATCAGGTTTTGCCGTCCTGCTCAACTACACTCTACCAATAAAGAATTATTTTTTCACCCTGGGATGATGGTCGTTAGGAGATTTCTCTTGTCTTTTTATCCTCAAATTACTAGGTATATACAAAACCAGCAAGAAAAAAACAATACCTTCAGATTTTATTTTGCTTAAATAGGAGAAAAACTCCTTAAAACACATATAATAAAGTTACTCAATCTTTTAGCAAAGAAAAGTGTCAAGCACAGTGGAGCCCACACCTCTGGACTCTGCCTTCTGTGTTCTGGCTATCTATTTCTGTTACCTGAATATTTATTCTAAACCACAGTGCCTCAGAGAACCCTGTAAAGTACCGAGTTCTGCCTCACTGCCCCACTTCTAACAAATAAAAGCCCTCAGAGTCACAACCTATTAATCCTCCCTTTTAAAAATGACCTCCAAGTCTTGTTTTAATTACATCTTTGCAAGAACCTCCTGCCTCAGCCTCCCAAGTGCAGGGATTACAGTCAATCACCACCACACCCAGATCCCTGCATCTAATATTTTTAGATATACACCCAGAAGTGGAAAGGCTGGATCAAACGGTAATTCTATATTTAACTGAGGTAGGACCATACTGTTTTCCACAACAGCTGCACTGCTTTACATTCCTAGCAACAAATGTACAGGGCTCCAATTTCTCCCTGTCCTCCCTAGCATTTGCTCCCTGGTGTCTGTCTGTCCATTTTCACGATGGCCGCTCTACTGGGTCAGAAGTAGCATCTCAGGCTGTGGTTTTCATTTGCACTGATCCCCTTAACAGCTGGCAACCACCCCATTTTCTTTTAAAGAGTGCTCAAAACTTGTCTTCTGGTTTCGTTCCCTATCCCTCTCAGGAGGATAGAAATGTAGTTGCTGCTTAAAGCAGACACTCAGAAATAGTCCCTGAGGTCTGCGGAAGAACTAAACCCAACACCCTGAACTGAAGCTGGACCTTCTAGAACCTTCTAGAACCTTCTAGGCCACGGCCAGGCAAGTGGCCTCCCTTGGACAGTGTCCGCAGCTGCTGATTTTGCAGTCCAAGAAGGCAAAGAAGCTAAAGGAATGGGGAGCAGGAGGGGCCCGGGCTCGGGACAGGGCTGTCCCTGCGGGGCATCTGGCTGGGGCCACACTGGGGAGCAGCCACCCATCCCGGCCTTGGAGATCCATGCAGCCAACACCAGCGCAGGCACTGGGGGACTCAGGCCTCAAATCCAGTCTTGAGGAAGCTCCTCATTAAATTTCCAGGTGCAGATGGTCACTTGCTGCAGCTCACAGAAGGCCACATGGCCCAGGGAGAGACAGGGCCGCCCGGTCAGGACAGCACCAGCCCCGCAGTGGCCGAGGGAGCAGGGCCATGCGACTGCTCAGAGCCCAGCCAAGCGCTATTGCCAGCCAGAAGCAGAAGAGGAGAAGATGCAAGCTTTTCTGAACTTTCAACCAGCCTGTGCCAGTGCAGGAAACCTCGATGGCTGCTGACATCCTGTGCCTTCTACAGCCCGGTCACCACTGAGTCCCCTCAACTGCGTCCCAGAGGAGGTCAGCAGGACCTGGGAGGCCAGAGCTTCTTGCTGCTAAACAAAGACCGTGCAATGCCTGAGACACAGTGCTCCTGGTGCAGGCAATAGGAACATTTAAATGCATGCGTATGAAGGCTGAGGTGGGACTGGCTGACTTGCTCAAAGAGACAAAATTCAGACAGCAGAAACGCTTTTCCCAGGCAAAACACAAACATACAAACCACCTGGTCAGGAGACTCTCCACTGATGATCCACAGAGCGTGGCTCACGCCAGGGTTCCTGACAAGAATGAGTGTGGGGCCGCTCACTCCGTGCCAAGTGGAGCAAGATTGTGGGCACCATGGGCATCATAGGCACCAAGCAATGCAAATCCACACAAATGCAACCAGCAGAGAGCAGGGGCCATGCCCAGCACCGTCTCCTGGAAAACAAGTGGCAGTGCTCTGTGTGAATAAAATTATGTTAGACCAGACCCTAAAATCACTTAGTAATATGGTTACTCTGCAGCTGAGTCTGCCGTGCTTGGGCTCTGAGCCTAGGGTCAGCGTTGTGATGTCTGCCCGGGACTAACCACTGACCCGGGAACGAAGGCTGGACCCGCTCCCCGGAGGTGGCCCTTGGGAGGTTTTACTGGTCTGGATGCTCATGGACTTGTAACGATGGAAATTATCTGTGAACATTTTAACTTACTCAAAGGAGCCCATTCTTCCCACAAAAGCATGTTCAAAGAAAGTACCATCACTCAGGAATAACAGCGCATTCAAAATGTACTTTCCCCCCCGCCAAAAAAAAAAATGTACTTCCCTAATGTGGGTGTCTGAAAAACACCACAAGCAAGATGAGAGCATCTTATGTTCTGGCACTGCCTGTAAATAATTATGGCTTTTCTAACGTGTGATGTTTAGCTGGTCTTGGAGGAGCACACTTGTGAGACCAGCATTCAGGAGGCTGAGGCAGGAGGATTGCTTCAAGGCCAAGGCCAGCAGGAGCCGCATAGTGAGTTCAAGGCCAAGCTAAACTACATAGCATTATACAGGACAGTGAAGCGAACTGCTGTGCCGTGCTGGGACCCAAGCCAGTACCCTAGATAACACATCTCTTGAAGTAGCTGGAACTCAACCTCTGAGTTAGTTTTGAGAGCCATTCCTTGGGCACCTGGGTTTTTGGGAGAGAAGTCCCCACGGCGTCTCGGCTTCAGCTGTGATGTCAGTTCACTGTTACGTCACCGTTTAGTTTCTGGCGTCGGTTTTCCCTCTGATCAGATCTCCATCTCTCTGGCCAGGCGGCATTCCTCCACCTGGCAGAGGTCCCATGTATCCTCGTCACTGCTGTCTGCGGGGGACAGTGGGGCACACCCAGGTGCCAGAACCTTCCTCCAAGTGCAACCCTTATCTTAACCTCTCCTGTCCCTCCTAACCACCCCTCAGCCTGACCAGAAAACATGTTTCTGGTTCAAGAAATCAAAACCTGCCAGGCACGGTGCTGCCTGCCTGTGATCCCAGTGCTGAAGAGGCTGAGGCAGGAAGATCACTGCAAATTCAAGGGCATCCTGGGCTGCATAGTGAGTTCAAGGCCAGCCTGAACTACAAAGCCAGACCCTGTCTTTAAAAAAAAGTCAGAATCTGTGACTCCAGATAACCAGACAATACGCATAGATGAAAGTTAACCGGTCAGATTTCATCAGCTCTTCAAAATTTTCACCAAGAAAGACACCAGCCCCTCTTTTTGTTGTTGCTGTTGTTGTTGTTATCTTTTGGTACTGGGGATGGAACTCAGGACATTGCACATGCGAAGCAGGTGGCAGAACCACTGAGCTAAATCCCTGGCCCTTCACACCAGCCCCTCTTGATGCTGCAGAACTGTGGACTCGACAGAAAGGAGACAGGCAGCAGCCCAAACGCCTGAGATGCAGGGAGAAAGCCCAGGCACAGAGCCCAGCCCTCCCAAAGCCCGGGCCCAGCCCACTTCAGCCCAAAACCCAGATCCCAAGCCCAGGCTCCCACCACAGAAGCAGGAAGATGCTTCCCCAAGGGGAAGAATTCTAAAAATGTAGGTCCACCTCCCTCCTCCCGCCTCTACCACTCTGCCTGTCTAACAAAAGCTACCGGGGGTCCTTTGGCAGTTCTTTAACTCCAAAGCGTAGGTTTCTCACTCACTGAGGGTATGAAACTGAGGCCAGTCACGAGCGGAGCATGTTAAATGTTGTCACGAAACACTGCACGATAATGGGTGCTGCTTTAACACTTGAAAGAGCACACAGCTCCACAATATTAAAAACGAGACAAAAAGAAAGGGTTTTGGTAATATTTCAACCCTTTGGCTTTATTAGCAGTGCAACGTAGGAGCTCTAATCTGCACCACCTCTGTTTTCAAAAATTAAAATGCAATAGTGAAAGCACTTCATCACAATGCTACAGTTCAAAGCTGTGACATATCCCTGTGTACAAACAACCCCCCGCAAAAAATAAGGAACGAAACACTCACTCCCCACACAGAGGGGCAAACCGGCTGCTGGATTCGGGGACAGCTTTGTGCTTTAGCAGCCAAGCGGCTGCTCCGTGAGGGCCCAGGGCAGGGAGGCAGCACGCGGCCAGGCTGGACCCCAGATCACCAGGGACCAGGCGGCAGCCAGCAAAGCTTGCCCTGCAGACACCACCGGTTCCAGCCTTTCTGGTTAGCTGCAGTAGCCATGTTGTGCAGACAGTTTGGGGAAGACTCCGTTAGCAGCTAGGAGCTCTCTCCAGGGCGGAGGAGGGAAGGGGCAACTCGTGGTCACAGCCCCAGTCAATGAGGCCAAGGCCAGGTCGGCTCACCCGAGGGCTCCGACACCCCGGATCCACCACATTTAAATGCTGGGGCTTTTCCTTCCCCTTCGATTGAAGCAAACTGAATGACAGTCCCAATCGAGGGACTTGAACCTAGGAGTAAGAACACGGAAGCAAGTGTGGGCGCTCATGGGCCTCACGACCCTGTTCCAGTGGCTGCTCGCCGCACCCCCTCTGCCACTTCCTGTGTCAGAAACCAAACTGCACCTCCTACTTCCTGTCGTGAGAAGAACAAAATAACCAGGGTGAGCCAGGCTCCTTGTGATCACCGTGGACCAAGCCAATTGTGAAAGTCAGCGATAACGTCCTCGTGTCACCTGTTTACAAAATGGAAACACTACCTGGAGGGCCTGTTAAAAATCACACCGGAAGCCACCCCTGACCCTCGGTCACGGAGAACACTCACTCTGGAAAGCCTGGTCCTCGGGTCAGTGTCCGAGGGGACAGAGATTTTGCTCACTGTGCTCTCTAATGGGTCCTCAGCACCCAGAACCATAGCCGGCGTCTGGTCACTAAATGTCAGGTGCGTGAATGGAGGAAGGGCTCGCCTAACTTGGGAAGCCCTTTCACTGCAGCCACTGCACATGCACATCTGACAGTGGACAGGGGCGTCCACCGGCTGGTCCTGCATGGAGTGAGTGACCCTGAGCCCGGTCATGATCCCCGATTCTTCACACCGCAGGGCAACTCCTGCTACAGTGACATTTCCCAGAGGGGACGGTGCAGGGTTAACTGGGTGCCCAGATCGAGGGGCATTCGAAACAAGATGCCAGGCACACAGGGACCCTGCACCCGGCCAAAGTGTGCCGAGGAGCAGAGGGTGAGGGGAGGAGCCGAGGAGGGAGCAGAGCAGCAGTAGGGACACAACTGGGCACAAGCTGAAGCCCCTTTCCAGGTGGATCTGGAGGCAGAGCCAGGTAGGACCATCGCAGGTCAGGCCCAAGCCCTCGGCCCCCCAAGCCAGATAGGTCTCAGGGAGGATCAGGCGCCCTGGACTATGGCAGCGCCAGAGCAACAGGAAACTGGTCCAAGGGCGTCACTACTGGGCAGGGCAGAAACTACAATGGCTGCAAGAGCTCATGGGCTTGGGGAGGTGAGGCAAGAAGATGCAGGTGCACGGAGAAGCCAACGGGCCAAGCAGAACATGCACTGGTAGGGACAGAACCTCTGGGCCAGCCTAGGAAAGGCTTCCACGCACCGTGGGATCCACTGGGTTTCTAGGGAACTGCAACGGTGGAGCAGGAGGTCCAGAGAGCTAAGTCCAGGCAGCGAGTCTTCAAGGTGAAGCATGGCAAGAGGAAGGAGGAAGAGAAACCGAGTCGGTGACCAGAGTCACCCAAGGACCCTGGGACGAAGGTGCTGCCGATTTTAAGTTATTTATTCTTCACTTTACTTTTCTGTCCTGGGGCATCCCCAGGCCCTTTTATTTTTTATTTGGAGACAGAATCTTGCTAAGTCACTAAGTTACTCAGGCTGGGCTTGAACTTGCAATCTTCCTGCCTCAGTGTCTTAGTTACCTTTCTTGTCACTGAGACACAAAACCAGACATCTACAAGTTACAGGAGAAAAGGATTATTGTAGTGCACAGTGTGTAGAGGTTTCAGTCCATAGTCAGCTGCCTCCAAGGCGGGGCTGCATGGCAGAGGGCATCGCAGAGGAGAAACAGTCCACGGCAGGGAAGGCAGGAAGCAGCGAGCCTACCTTCCATCTCTCTCTTTATGTTCCACCCAAGCGACAAGCCTATTGGTGGGTGGGACTTTCATCATCCACATCCAGAACTATGCTAAACCAATCACAAGACTGATGTAGTTATCACACCCTTAATCCCAATATACACCTGTGGTCCAGTCACCTCCAAAAAACTCCACCATAAGCTCATGAGGCTTTGCGGGGACACCTAGACACAAGCCATAGCATTTAGTCTCCTGGAGTGCTGGGGTTACAGGCACGTGCTACCATGCTTGGCTGTATTCCTATTTTCTAGACAACGGCACTGAGACTCAGACTGTATGAATGACAAGAGACAGGGCTCGCTCTGAAAACCCCACCTGCATGAAGTGATACTCGAGGAGCAGTAATGTAAGCAAGAGGGGGCTGGGTAAGAAGCAGTCTGAGTGCAGGCCGCTGTCTCACAGGGGCTTGAGGGCCCCGCCTGGGTGGGACAGAGCAGGGAACCTGTTGGGCCTGGGGAAGTGGGGCTCCCTAGTTATT
Source organism: Fukomys damarensis (assembly GCF_012274545.1). NCBI lineage: Eukaryota > Metazoa > Chordata > Mammalia > Rodentia > Bathyergidae > Fukomys > Fukomys damarensis. The sequence goes on along the minus strand of NW_022900938.1, from coordinate 3,105,844 downwards.
AAGTAGGGTTGCTCTCAGCTGCCTCTCTAACCTGTGTGGAGGTTAGAGCTGTGTGAATTCAGGGCCCATCTCACAGAATCTTTTTTTGGGGGGGGTGTTGAGACAGGGTCTCACTATGTAGTTGAGACTGACCTGGAACTCACTATATAACCCAGGCTGATCTGGAACCTCCTGCCTCAGCCTCCCAAGTGCTGGGATTACAGGAGTGCGCCACCATGCCCGGCCCATCTCACAGAATCTTAGATGAAGCCACTGTGGGGAAGAAATGTGAGTCTCAGATAAAATAAGAAATGTATTGGGAGAAAATCCAACATTTCCATGAAAAGCCATTGAGCTCTGGGGTGCTTTGGTGTGGCATTTTTTAATGTGGGTGCTATTTAAGTGGGTGTGTCCGTACAGACGTGTGCTTATTATGTGTGCCGGCCTGTGTATATTCTATATGCCTCAGATTTTTAAACACCAGCACAGTTGTATTTTACCCCTGTCCTGTTCCCAGGGGAAACGGTCTTTTGCAAGCAGCAAAGCAGGGAAAGTTTGAAGATGGAGATGCAGCATCAGCCTGGTGGCTCCCAGGCAGAGGGCTGTTGCCATGGAAACAGGAGCCACGACTGCACTGTGGCACCGTGGCACCTGGACAGCAGAGCTGGCCAAGATCTATTTGCATTCATCCCAGTGCCTCGAGGAACCGCAGATGCCTGGCACCATGGAAGGCGGCCAAGCTGTAGTAAGGAAGGAGCACAGGTCAGAAAGAAAACAGCTGAGAGAAGGAGCGAAACAAAGAGGAGGAATCAACCTGGAGCCTAACTGTCCCCTCGCGGTCTGGTAGAGGTGGAGGACACCCACGTGGCCCCTGCGGACAGCACCCTGGGGAGCCGAGCAGCCTCGAGGGAAGAGCCGCACTGTCAGTGGGACCCAAGAGCCTGCAGGCGCTTGGCAGGCAGGGAGGCTCCGGGAACAAGGGCCAGTGCTGGTGCCGCGGGAGTCAGAAGACTTTCCCACACACCTGGGGACTCCTGATGGCCCCAGCCCCATGCCTGCCGCCATGGTGACAGGTGTGGATGCTCCAACGTGAAGCCCAGAAGCTCAGAAGGAGCAGGGCTGGGTGGGGTGGGGACAGAGCTGGGAACTACATGGGGCACAACACCTGCCCAAGGCACAAGCCCTGTGCTAGACTGCCGCAGACAGCGGACGCCAAGGCCCTCGAGCAGACGTCTGGACGTGGGATGAGAGACTCCCAGCTCGCAGGGTCTGAGGGAGAAGGAAGAGTGAGCAACAGCGACCAGCAGCCAGGAGCACTTCGAAGGGAGACAGAGGCAGCCGCAGGCACTTAGGGAGTGGGGAGGAGGTGGAAGCCCAGGAAGTTCAGAGTAGAAGACTAAGCGGGTGTGGCGGCACAGGCCTGTGGGAGGCTGAGCCAGGAGGACTGCATAGCCAAGCACAGCCTGAGCAATTCAGCAAGATCCTATCTCCGAAAAAAAAAAAATTACCAAAATTAAAAAATTTTAAAAGGCAGGTTATGAAGCTCGGGGCAAAGGCACTATTAGTTCAATCCCAAGAGGAGAAAGAGAAGGGGGTAGGGGAGGGAGGAGAATACAGAGGGACCCTGCGGACTGCAGGCAGCGGAAGCAGAGCCCTCGGTGAGTCCCGAGTCCCCTAGGCCCGGGAGGCGGACCCTGCCCTGCTGAGCAAGTTGGGGCGAGTGGGACTGGGGAGAAGCCGCTGAGACGCTGGGTCCGCCTGGCGGGCACCAAGCAGGCACCAGTGTGGCCCGGAGCGAGGCAGGAAGTGGGGCTGGAGACGCAGCAGCTCAGGGAGCTCCGACAGCGCCCCCCAGGCAGAGGAACGAACCGCTGACTGGACTGTAAGTACCCGTCTAGGGAGAGCGGTCAGACATCGCGGCTCACCGACCGGATTTGGTTGAATTTACCTAACTTGGAAAGAAAAAATATGAAGGAAAAAATGGAAACAAAGTCTTTGTAAATAGGGAAGGGTGGAGGGGGTGAAGGGAGGGTGGGGAATGGGGAACAAATAAGAACCAAGATGGGTCAGGTAAAGGTACAGGATCCCAATGATGGCTGTCACTGTACTGTTTGCCTTAAATGCACCAATAACCTTAATGGGGGAAATTTTACATTCACTTAGATTTTGTACTTTTATATGAGGAACCAGTAAAAACTAACTTTTTAAAACTTCCTCTGGGCTTTAGGCCTTTTAGGAGCTCAGAAGCCTGAGGCCCAAGCTTGGTCATGAACCAGGCCCGAAAGCGGGGAGCATCGCAGCAGACCGATGAGGAACACAGGGAAGAGACCCTGCGGCCGAGGTCAGAGGAGAGACCACTGGCACTTTCTTGCAAGAAGGGGCTGCGCGCTTTTAGAGCCCATCAATGTGCAGCGCTGGGGTGGGGCAGGCACAGGGCCCCAAGGTGCTCCTGGGTGCAGACAAACCCACCAGCGACCCCAGGACCTCAATCCAGCCTCCCTCACCTGGAATGGCACTGGCCTCAAAAAGATGCAACGATCCCACTAAGACCGGGGTTTGTGCTGGATTTACCTCATCCATCAGAGTGAGCAAGACTAGGAGTGGGACAAGCCTATGGCCACCTCACAGCCTTGTGGCCGCCTCCCCGGCAAGTGCATGGGCCAGCAGCCGGGCACCACGGGAGGGGACACCCGAAACCCCAAGCTCCCTTTCTGAGGGTTCTGGTCCATGCCAGCAGTAACCTAGGAGGAAAATCTTATCACCAAACCAGCAGCTTGTGTGAGCACAGCGAGGGTTTTAAAAGTAATTCCTTAAACTGCTCCACTGATAAAAAGGTGTGTGTGCAAGAGCTCTGATTTTCCCACCTCTCTGTGCTGATTGCCTCTGGCTACTCAGACAAGCACAGAGCAACAGCACAACAGGGTCAGGCGTTGAGGGCCTGGCTGCCAGCAGCACAGAGTATCCAGCACTGTGGAACAGCTGTGAGAGAGTGAGAGAGTGAGTGAGTGGGTGGAAGAATAGGTGGAGGATGGGTGGGTGGATGGAGGATGGGTGGGTGGCGGATGGAGGATGCGTGGATGACAGTTGTCCAGCCCCTGTGGACATAGTAAGGGACCTGGCATCGGGAAGGCCTGGGCTCCTATCCTGAGACACTAGCTAAGTGCTTCTAATAGGGGAGCAGGTACACATTTTCCACCCGTCTCCTCATCTATAACCTGGGAAAGAAAGCTGCGCCCATCTCCTTGAGGTTCTCAAGGACAGGCACCAGGCCTATGCGGACGGAGGTACCACCCAGATCCCATGCTGGCAAGGACTGGGCCAACTGGGCCTGTGGTCACCACATGGCCACCCAGGCCAGCTCTTCGGGAGCCTCTCCCTGCTACCCCTGCGCCATGACTCACCTTTATGATGGCCGTACAGGACCCCAGTACTGCAGATGACACTCACCAGGGCAGGGGGAGACCTTTTCCACCTCCTCCTCTGCCTGTCCTGCGTCCTGCCTGACCCTAGGGACCCACCCTGCACAAGTCCCCTCCCCAGTGTTAAGTGTCACTGCTTTTTGCAATGTGACAAAGAGCAGAAGCCAACTCTGTTTGGAGCAAAGGCCACAAGGGTAGGGCACCCATGCCGTTTATCTCGGTGTTCAAGTCTGGCCATGGGTCCTCTCGCTTTCAGAACACCATGGCTCTGTGACAACCACTCAGGAACCTCTCTGCCCTGGGGGAGCCGGGGAGGGGCTGCTTGTCCTCGAGGGCATTGCAAGCTGACCAGTACTGGGGACACAGCGAGAAAGCCAGAGCCCTGTGATGCCCAAAGGCCACTGCAGTTGGCACCAGCTCGTGTCCCACGTGGCTTCCACAGTGCCCGGAAGAAGTCTGCCTGGGTCTCACTCTTACCTCTGCATCTCCAAAGGCACAGCATTTACTGGGAGTCTGATTACCCTGTAACTGAGGGAATGATAACTCTCTCGCTTGGACCTTAACCAAGATTTTCCTTTGCCTTCTCTAAAAATCACGACTGTGCCAGGAATGTTACTCGTGATGCGTCACCTGTAAACATACCCGACATTCATGGTCACCGTGTTCTCTACAGCCTACATGAAAAAGCTCTCCAGCCCTTTCCCTGTGGAGCTAGAGATCAAACCCATGGCCTCCCGTATGCTAAACACACGCCCTAAGCCTGACCTGCAGCTCAGCCCCTTTAGATAGGGAGCGCTAATACTATTTGATGGGATAGCTCTTCACTCCAAACTGATCTAAGACCAAAACTACAACTATCTCATGTCTCCAATGTGGATGCATACATATTGAAATAAATGCTGTTTATTATAAATCATTTTCACATTATTGCTCCTTTGTGTTACCATTAGCAGCTTGTGTTTGTCTGTTTAGATATTGTGAGCTCTACCATCTGTAACTTCACTTCCGGAAGTGAAGAGGGTGTCTGAAATCGATGCGGGGAAGCTGGGTTCATAGGCTGGGCTCCACTGCACAGTAACTGTAACCCAGGCCTGAACCCTGCCACAGCAGTGCTGGCACCTTCAGGAAGTCCGGATTCCTGTGTCCACCTAGACGCAAGGGCGACCTCCGGCTGGGTCCTCAGAATTCCAGAGCTCCCCAGGATTCCTGTGCTCCACAGGATCAAGCCCACAGAGATCTCCAGCCAATGTCGGGATGACCGTTCAGTGCCAGAGAGGGACGGCCTGCAGCACTGTCAGGAATCCAGGAGAGTAGGGGCGTGAGGTGCATTAGAAAGCAGCTGGACGCCTGATCACAGATCACAGAGCTCCATCCACACCACAGCCGGGGTACATGCTGCTGCCCTCCAGGTCTTTCGGAGGAGGGCACTGAAGCCAGAGCAGCAGTCACAGAACTCAAGATCTGAACCCAGAACCTCCCAGCCCCGGCCCCCATTTGGGACAGGAGTTTTCATTCGTCACCTCCACCCCACCACCAGCCTCAAGTGACAATGGAAACCTCCAGAGTCCGGGGGACTTGATCAGCGGCTGCTCCCACACAGCAGAAAGACCGTGAAGAGGATGGGCGGGGATGGTCAAGACACTAAGCCGCTGAGAGTCACAGGTAAGGAACTCAGCAGAGGCGACAGCCACACAGAGCGAGGCGCACAACCACATATCTGGGGCAGCGGAAAGCAGCTCTGCGTAATCAATTCCCTAATCAGAGAGCCACCCATTGCCAGGGCTCAGAGACTGCAAGTTAACCTAACAGCCAGGGACTAGGCCTGGCCAGGAGGGCGGGGCTGGGCAGGGGCTGGGGGGAAGCCAGCAGATGCGAGGGGTTACATGGGTCTAACTGGCTGTTCAATTGCAAAGTGCAGGTGTGCAGGCCAATGCAGAAATGGTGCACGATGAACAGAAATGAGGATGAAGGGATGAAGGGCTGCAGGACTTCCCTCATGTTCCACATCCCAGATGTCACCCAGGTAGACACAAACTCCCCTTCCTCCCTCCGAAGTAGATGAAGCACCACACATCCGTGCCCCACGCCCCAACTTTCACCAGCCAGAAAGATCAGAGGACCTGGTCCCTGTGCCTCCTCCCCTCGGTCAGTCTGCAACCTCAGCCACCAGCCAGGGAGGCCTCAGACTTCGGGCCTGGGAGACACCGGCAGCAGGCGCAGGTGAGGCAGAGGAAACACCTGCGCCTCCGTGTGGTCAGTGTCCCCTCCCACAGCCCTCCGAAGGGTCTTCTTACCGCAGCAGGGCCAGCAGTCGGGCCAGGGGTTTTTCCCGGAGCTTGAGGCTGCAGGGCAGTGCCGAAGGTGGACCCGGCCACCCGCCACAGACGACACAATGTCGCCGTTCCAGGGACCTAGAGAAGCTAGCGAGAGCACTCCTGCGTCCAGGGAGCAAGACTGCAGGGCCTGTGCCCATCTGGATGCCGGTCAGATGCCACCTGGGGGCCTGTGGGAGAGGAACTCAAAGCCCGGGCTATCCCAGATGTGGGTTCTGTACATCATGGCTCCACTGCTCACCCTACAACTCCGCTCTGCACACTCCCTGCCCTGATCGGAAGCCACCGTGGCTCATCACTGGCATAGGATGCGCCTCGGGTTCCTGGGTGGGTTGTCAGGGCCCCTTAACTGCTGCACCCGCTGTCACTGGCTCAATCGGCTCCAACTTCACTGCTCCTGGAAACCTTCCCAGGGCTTCCTCTTCTCCCATCCTTTGCCGCCTCTGCCCCAACTGCCATCTTCCTGCTTTCCCCCATTTCGTCCTCCATGAGGTGTTCATTTTTAAATCGGTGTGGTGATGCACAACTGTAATCCCAGCACTCAGGAGGCTGAGGCAGGAGAATCGAAGTGATTTCAAGCCAAAACAAAACAAAGCAAAAGCCAGCAGCAGATCCAACCTACAGTAGGCCCCTTCTCAGGAGACTTCCTGCCCTGGGCTCTCTCCTCAGGTGCCCTGCTGGCACTTGCCTTGTGGTTCATCGATTCCCACAACCCTCCCCACCCCCGGCGGACTGTGGCACCTCTTGCTATGGCTTGAGCGGGGTACTGGGTCCCCCATCTGCTCCCTCCCACAGCAAGTGCTCAAGGGCACTTGGTGGCCCTCCGTTCTCAGCTGTGGCCCTCCTGCCAAATACTTATGGCTGGAGACACTGCTGGGTTCAAACTGCTCTTTCTGTCTTTCTGGGTCACCATTGCCCCTTGAGCCCAGCCCTGGTGATGGGGCCACATCTGACACGGCGCTGTCCAACGCACCCGACTGGGGCCGGACAGACAAAGGCCAACAGGCACTGCTGAGCAGGAAAGTCAGCCTGGGGCCGGGCAGCAGAAGCAGGGAAGGTGGTAGACGGGCAGAGGGGTCACAGCTCCAAAGGAGGGGTCATGGGCAGGGGTCGAGGACAGAGACCGCCGACAGGGAAGCTGGCGCCCAGACGATGACGTGACACAGAGGGTTTGGAAAAGGCCGCTCGCCCCCCAGGGTCCCACAGGTTCCCAGTCACCTGCACCTGCACCGAGCTCACAGGCAGCGTGAGGTCTCTGAGACCCGCCAGGACAAGGAGATGGGACTCAGGGATTTGGGAGCCTCACTGGAACCCGAGGGTGGACCAGAAATCACCCTCAGGATTCAACTGATGCCAAAGTGCTGTCATCAGGCAGCCACTGGCCAGTTGCTGAGGAACGTTCATTCTACCGTGAATCCAAATCAGCATCCCACCCCCAACATATCTGTCTTCCTTACTACTGACCCTGAAGCCCTTCCAGGGACGACTTCATTTTTATTTTTTAAAAATCTCTCATGATGGGGACGTAAGCAGAAGGAAGACATGTCACATGCACGGCCCATACAGTCCATCAGTGCTCAGGTCGGAAGCCCTAAAATGCTTCCGGTGGTGCCTGGCTCCCACCCACTCCCCTCCTGGGTTCTGGTGACGGAGCCGCCAGAGGGGCCGCAGGTGAAAGCGAGTTCCACACAGAGGAAAACTTTCCCCAGGTGTCAGTACTCGGTTGCTTGGCTCTAAGCGGCTGTCGCCGTTTCCTCCTAGTCATGCGAGGCAGGTCTTAGCTCAAGAAGCTCAAGTCTTCTGTGGTTTGTGACTTCCTCCTGTCACCAAGGGCCTCTTAATGCCGGCGCCGGCCGATCTCACAGCACTGTGAGTCTCAGGCCTGCCCCAGTCACAAGTTCCTGTAAAAGAAACCTTGGTGGAACTGAGTACAGAAAAACCGAAAGGAAAGAAGACAGGAAGCCCCCTTGGGCTGAGCGGGGCCTGCACAGGGCTTTAAGAGATCAGTAAGCGGGGCAGGGCCAGATTCTGGAAAAGGAGCAGAGCTGAGTGTGGGCACCTTGGGAACCTTCAGGAAGCACTGTCTTCAGTGCCACTGAGCCCATCACCTACACAACCCACCTGAGCCTAGAGTCAGTCCCACCTGGCCCAGCAGGGAGCACTTCCGTTCAGACCCTGCAGCCATGAAAGCCCATATGCTGTCTGATTCCAGCCTCACCCTACAATGACACTGAGCCTATTTCTATTTGGTATCAGTGGTCTCCATTCAAAAAGCGAGCCTAAAAGCTATTAAAACAGCAGTCAATTTGGGCCCAAAATTCATTTAAAGAGACACAAAGAATTTCTTTTTGCCTTCTCTATCTTATTTTTTTAAAGCTTCTCTTTATTTCTCCCAGATATATTTAGCTTGGGTTTAAACAATGCAAAATAGTTCTTCAGGTTTCTGAAACTGAACAGATTATTTTCTAGTCGAACTGCCAAAAAATGTGTAACTTTGGTAAGCACGAAAAAGCCACAATCTCCACAATCCTGTAAAATTCTAAAACTTCTTTTCTGTTGTCCTAATTTTGCTGTGAATGTAAAATTACTTCTAATATACCTTCTAGATGTCCTAAGTAGTACAATGGTATACATCCTCCAAAGAAAAAAGCAAAAGAGAAATGGACGTGGGAGAGTTTGATTCTCTGCAGTCGGAAAAGGAAGAGTGTGAAAAACAGGCACGGCGCTGCAGCCTCAGTGAACCATGGGGCGCTGGGCGGAGGGGACTGTGTCTACCCAGTCCAGAGAATGCAAGGGCGCAGCAACACTGCCTCCACCCACACGTGGTCTCCGGGGAGCCATTCTCCATGCTGCTGACCACTACACACGCCCGGCATGCACGGGCACCTTTCCAGGTGGTCTGACTGGCAGCGGCGGCCCAGACGTGTCAATCTCATCAGCTAGTTCGGAAATCCGCAAGCCAATTAAAACAGCCAGTAGATGTACACCATCGAGCAACTGGTGTGCCCCAGTTTTCAGAAAAAAAAAGCAGAATCGAGTGACTGGATGTGAGAAATCAGCTTTCAAATACAGTAGCCTCTAACCAAAGTTTAAAATCTAACAAGAATTGCTTCTCTCCCACTGTTGTTCAGTCACACAGAGTGGAACAGAAAGAGGAGCACAGAGATCTGGTTCCCCAGCCCGGGAGGATGGGCTCTGGGGAACCAAACAAAGCTCCGAATGTTGGAGAGAAGCTGCCCAGATTCTCACAGCACAAGCAACCCTTCGCTGGGCACAGAAATTGTCAACCACAGCACCGATCACCAGAGAAACATTACTGGGTTAATTTAAATTATTTTAAGTGGGGGATACTACATTTTCTCTCTACCTTACCTTGCAAAGTTCAAGTCTCACTACACATTGGCCTGGTTTTTCAGAACCCTAAGACCTTTCAGAGATGAAGGACACTGCCTTTGAGGATCATCAAAGCACCTGCCGTCCACACATTCACACATGGCCACTGGATAGGGACCCTGGGGACACGGAACACAGGCCACCCCAAGACACAGCTGCTCTCCGGGGTTCCCTGCCTGTCGGGGGCCTCTCAGGTCCCTCACTGAGCTCCACCATCTGCAGTGCAGCTGCCACAGTCAGTGTCACCTGCGGCTGGACCCAGTGTCCTCTCTCCTGTCTTCCTCCTCCCACTGGGCAGAAGTTGGAGGCACCTCTTGCCCTTTCTGATTCTGATGCCCCCAAGGTGTGACAAGGTGCTGGGCCAAAGAAGGTGCTGGGTTGATTAAAAATCAGGATTAACAGGAGACTCCCCTCCAGTAAATAAATGCCTGTCATTGGAACAATAGGCTACATTCTCCACTGAACTATTAATGTGCTAGCAAGGGATCAAGAAAGACGTTTTTCGGTTTGTTTGTTTTTACCAGGGATTGAACTCAGGACCTTGGGCTTGAGAGACAGGCAGTAGCACCACTGAGCTAAATACCCGGCAAGAAACACATTTCTAATAAAGATGCCTTACTTTAAATATTTTATCAACAAATATAATATATTGTAAAATGTAACACATTTACATGTTTTGATAAGTTGTTAATAATCATTACAAAAATACACTCAATCAAGAAATGTATTTAACATCTTAATATCATATTTTTGTTGCAAAGTATCATAGAATAATCAGTTCTTTTTCTTCTTTTGGTTTTTTGAGACAGGGTCTCATTATCCAGTTCAGGCTGGTCTTGAACTCACTATGTAGCCCAGACTGGCCTCAAACTCTCAGGGATCCTCCTGCCTCAGTCTCCTGGGTGCTGGGATTACAGTATTCACCACCACGACCGGCAGTTCTTTTAAAATACATTGCATTTGGATAAAACTCTATGTGTGGAAGTAGAATGGAAGTATAAGTTAGAGGAGAAAAAGGAATGATGTAAAATTTTAACTACCACAGAAGTGCTCCTGCATTTTTTAAGTGGACCATCAAATCACAATAGAGTTTAAATTCCTTTCACTATACCTTAAACAATAATACAATGTTTTCATTTTTTCAATCAATATTTACATTGTTCCAGGAATTAGAACCTTTTCATCCTTCTAACTTTAGGATGAAAACTTCTAGATGTCAACCTTAAAGATGTGCAAGGAAGGGCCAGGGATTTAGCTCAGTGGTTCCGCCGCCTGCCTCACAAGCGCAAGGTCCAGAGTTCGTTCCCTGGTACCAAAAAACAAAAAAACAAACATTGAGAAAAATGTGTGAGGAACTCACAGTGGATGGAATCTTTCGGCAGCGAGCGAGGGCTGCAGGTGATGTGCTGCGGCTAGAGAACGGCAGCTTGGCCTCCTCCCGTGCCCTAGGACCAGCACTGGGCCCCCCTGGACCCCCCCAGGAACAGCTCAAACAGACAGCGACATCCCAAGAAGGGTTTAAAGCGCAGCCAGGCTAAAGCCTGTGTCGTACCCGGAAGTAACGTCACAAACGCGATGCGCCAGGCTCCTCCTGTACTACTTCCGCTTCCACTTCCGGGAGGAGCGCGTGCTGGGAAAGTGGGTCTGTCCCTGTGATCAGACCCTGGGCCTTGGTACCGCGACTCCTGACTACACCTGCTCGATGAGACACCAAGGAAAACTTTTACCAGAAAAATCGGCAATATTTTCTTCCCCCAATACTTTTACTAGGGCTGTTTATGTAATAAAAATGTAACCACCGCCAATCTCTCCTCTCTTCGTGGTAAAGGTCTCAGGAGGAGAAAAAGAAGGTAAAGAAAAAACTGGGAAGGATGGAGGAGCCGGAGAAAACACCGTAGCTGAGGTGTGCAACAGATCAGTAGTTCGTTCACACAGCAGTTACTGCTCTCCACCACCACATTAACCAGGCAACCACAAGTTGGAGGGCTGATATCTCCGGAAGTAAGCAAGCAGTTTAGCTCCAGCTTTCCCAAGTCACACCCTAGCCAGAGCTCAAAAGGGAAGAGAGCCCAAGGCAAGCTCAGCTCAGTGAAGAAACTGCCCTGCTCTTCCAGGGAGAAGGAAAAGGACAGCACTCCTGGCGCCTCTGTGCTTAAGACCCACAGACCCTGTTCCCTCCCCTCAGAAGGTCTAAAGAGGACAACAATGCCTTGGCCTTTCAGGACCTTGACCAGCACGGACCCTGGTCTTCTGAATCCACCGTGCCCTTGCGGGGGGGGGGGGGCACCGGGCC
>NW_022900938.1:3083724-3094370 GCF_012274545.1 Fukomys damarensis | reverse complement strand
CTGGTCTTCTATCCCCCGTCCCCTTGCGGGGGGGGGGGCACCGGGCCCACACCTCTGTGCCCTGCAAACCCACCTGGGAGTGAGGGACACTTCCCCACGTGATGATGCATCAGGGAACAGTGGAACCACTGGTTCACCCACACCATTTGTGGGCGCTTTGGAACTGCAGAAACAGCTCTCCGCTTCTGCTGACAGTCTGCCTGCCAAAGGCCTCGGTTTGGAGTGCTCAGTTCCTGTCTCCCCAAAGTCAGTGATGTTGCTCAGAAAACATAAGAGGCCTGGGTCCCTGTCATTGCCAGTGTCCTCTAAAGTGGAGCCTTACTCTGGTGTCTCACGGATCACCTCCTCAGACAGCAGCCTAGGTCATCAACGTGGATCAACAGAGAAGAAGCCAACATTCAGGCCAGGAGACGTGCCAGTCACCTCCTTCCTGCCCGCCTGGCCTGCACCCAGCGCCTCTGTCCCTCCTCCGAGGTCAAACAGGACTGGAGAAGGACAAGGCCAGAAGGCAGATTCTTCATAATTATTCTGAAGTGAAAAACAGACCACACACTCACACACATACACTCACACTTCACACACAAACCACCAGCCAGGCTTAGCTTCTGAGAGAAACTTCTAGAACAATGAGAAACATTAGATCAGAAGGTAGCATTACTTTTCATTTAATAATTCCCACTTATAATAGTTCATCGTACCTCCTAAACGTTTGTCTAAAGCAACTTTCTATAAATTAAAGCCATTTCACCTCCACGTTAATTCAGTCTCCACTAACACAACTGACTGAAACCAGCACTTCAGCGCACAACGAGAAACAGCCACTGCTGAGATCTCTGTTTTGCTCTCATAGGTAAGAAGCAGAGCACCCTGCCTCTCTGGGTCTTCCGAGGGCATCCACGGCGCACATTAACTGTTTCTGGGCCACATCTGGAGTTGAAAAATTCCATTCAAAAGGGCAGTGGTTTAAAATAGAAACAAATGGCTCCTTTCCCTACAGAGGATCCTCAAGGGAGACAAAGATCTGAGTACAAGCAAACTATTGTTTTAAGGAGAATTTTTTTTTAAGCATAACAAGGAGGCTAACTAAGCTCCTACCTTCTCCTAGAGAAAAATTCCCACCTCAACAAAATTAAATCTGGGTTTGAGTCAGTCCCCGTGGCACTGAGCCCGCGGGCCTCGGTCCCCAGCCCCTGCCAAGCCTAGTAGCAAACTGTCCAGCTCCATAGCTGTAGGCTCTCAGGCCTCAACCTCCCCACTCCACACCTGGCTCCTGAGAGCAACACCGACCCCAACAAATTGGGAAGGCTGCATTCCAATGCCACTGAAACCTGAATGTTATTAAATGCTTCCATGTTGCAAAATATTATCCTTTGGATCTTTTTCAAGCATTTAATGATGTAAAGATGTTGGAAATGGAGGCCCGCTCCTTGTAATCCTAGCACTCTGGGAGGCTGAGGCAGTAGGGACCCCAGGAGGTCATCCTGAGCAACTGAGTGACTTAGTGAGACCCTGTCACAAAGTAAAAGATAAAAAGGGCCAGGGAGTAAGAAGGCCATGGGTTTGACCCCCAGTGCCACGATGATGACGCTGATGCTGTAAAAATGACCCTCAGCAGGCCACTGTAGCAGTGGAGTAGCCTATTGTACAACCCACCCTTACTTGGTGAGTTCACCGGCATGGGTGGTGGGGTGCACCAGGGACTTGGCTGGAGCCCACATCCCAGCCACAGGAGCCTGGCCCTGTCTCCCAGCATCTGAGAGTCAGTCTCCCACTGTGGGACCCTGCAGCCCGGCCGTCCCTGTCCCTTCTGCAGGGAAGGAGCAGCTCAGCTCCCATCCTGGGCATGGGCGGTGCTGCCCTTTCCCAGGGGCCAGCTCAGCGGGAGCTGCAGTACCCAGCACCCCGGAAAACACCTGGCCAGCCCCTCCCACCCCATGCCTCCCTCGTTCTTCAAAATACATTTTCTCCCATTTGCCTTTCTTTATTCCCCTTTTCCCTCACGCTCTCTTTGCCCTGTTCCCATAGACTAAAATATATGTTTAGAATTCAAGAACACACAGCCATGCCTACCTCACATCCTCCTTAAATAGCGGTGTCTAATTCTAAAAGAAACACAAAGACCACTAATCAAAATGACGCTTTACAGTGTAGCCTTTATTTTTTGAGAAAGCTTATGGTTTTCTACTCCATTACTTGTTCAGGACTTGAAATTTTTCACTCATGTTTTTCAGATGTTCTGCTGTGATAATTGTTTTCATGATGACAAGACCTATCACATTATCTGTTTTTATTCACTTCCTCAAAAAAGTCGGTTTTATACTGCTGTGAAGAGGAAGTGGCATTCTTATGATTTCTCTTTTTATTTATTTTATTAGTAGAATTCTTGTAATTTTCAAAGTTTTGACAACTTAAGAATGACCCCTACCCCACATTTATCTCACTGACCCTACTGAAACCTCAGACTCTTCCTTCACACCTGCTGTGTCCATTGAAACAAAAACCAAACCGAAAGACGCACTTTCCAAAATTGTGGGACTTGAAATGCTACAATTCAAACCAAAGTACGGAGGTGTCACATAAAAGTGAAATAGAAATTCTTTCTACCAACGCTGTTTAAGTTGGAGAGAAGACAAGGTAAAAGATCATAAATTCAAACAAAAATGACTATATATTCTCAGGGGACTGAAGGTGAAGAAATGGTTTCTGGAATGTGTCGCTCCAGAGCCTGCCCGGGTCCCTGCCCACTGGATGGTCACAGCCTCCACATCCAGCGAGCCCCATCTGCAGCCCGGACAGCTGGGCCACAGGAGGTCCGGACACAGCAGCTGACAGCCCGGGTCTCCAGACATCACTCTGTGCCCTCTCTGCTCCACCCCTCCTGACACCTGCTCCACTGAGAGGCCATGGTGTCTTACACACTGTGACAAAAAGCCCGGGCTCTGGAGCCTTCTAGAAGGCCCTTCACTAAAATGCAGAACTCCTGAGGGGAAGCTGCTTCCTCTTGGCCGTTAAGACGGAGAACATCAGAACTAAATTCGACACTCACCGTGCAGAGCCCCTAAGCCCCTAGGCCCCCATCCTCGGCTCCTGACCCGCCTCTTACCGTCCGTGCAGCTTAAAGTTGGCCATTTCTTAGGCATGCGGTCCACAGAAGTCCTAAATCTGGCCTCCATTAGGAAGGCTGGGGGTACTTTTTACACACACAGAAATAAACACAGATATTTCAGCAAGCCTGAGCCACTCAGAAACCGAGCTGGGCAGCAGCCCACACCCACTTCCCATGCCAAAGGGGCCAGGCAGCCGGGGGTCCTCACTGCAACTGTGTAACTTCTTGTTGCCTCTTAAAACTGCGCAATTTAAATAGAAACATGGTTTAGAAGCCACTGCTGCAAAGTGATTTGGAGAAACCCCCATCTTACACTGAAAGAGGGAGAAGACAATCCAAGTCCGAATATTCCTAAATGCCCCCAGGCAGGGTTCCAAGGTGGATGTCCAAGTAGCAGGCTTAAATGGGGAAGGGACTGGAACAGGTCAGCAGGTAGGGCCTCTGAGTGGCAGAATCGGTGCTTTCTGACAGTCGGGGATTTTAACAGCCTCACCGAGGACGCGGGAAGGAGAGAGGAGACTGATTCTGAATGAGTCATCAGTGGTTTAAGCACTAGGTGTCCGGGGTAAATTCCAAGTTTTTGTGGCTTGGTTTCTTTCTCTCTTTTTTTGGTACTGGAGATCAAACTCAGGACCTTGCACTTGCAAGGCAGGCGCAGTGCCACTGAGCTACATGTCCGGCTGTTTCTTATAAGACTTTTACAACAGAATCACACTACCATCTCACTCTCAATTCAGATTCCCCCAATCATTTCATACAAGTGCTTTTTAAATTTGTTTAAATCAGAATCTAAAGCTACTCACTGCAGTTAGTGCATACATATTGATAGGTAGATATCAACTGCCTTTTAATCAATGTACTTATACTTCCTTTCAGCTTTGCTTTTCCCCCTTGCAAACAATTTTCTAGAAATGAAATCATTTGCTTTCTGCAGGTTGCCCATGATGTGGATATTGTAAAGTAATGTTTTATTTAAAATAAAAATATAAGGCTGGGCTGGAGCTGTACGGAGCTCAACAGTAGAATACCTGCTGGCACGTGGGGGGCCCTGGGCTCAATCCCCAGCTCCACAAAATGAAATGAATGATTTTTCAGTTGTGGGATTGGAGGCGGGCCTCTCCCTGCTCCTCTGCCCCGTCAGTGGCCTCTGCCACCATTGGGCCTCGGCAGTGAGGTTCTTGCTGCGCCCAGACGCAGGTTACCCACAGAAGACCGTCGCACTATGTAGCCCACTTGACAGTGTGTCCAGCAGCACAGAGGCAGGAGGAGCAGGACAGCCTGGCCTCGCGCACACTTCAGGCTTTGTAGAGGACGGGTCAATGTGTGGGACAGCGCGTGGGGCGCAGGCCCCAACTCGCAGCCCGAGGTCTTTTCGCACTCACGGGACCTCCTAGAAGTGGGTGACACCGCCACTGTCCAGGTCAGGTGGTGGCCACTCCCTCCGCTCTTCTTCCTGCTGACCCAGGCCCCCGGCCCCTGGTACCCAGCCCCTCCTAGCCTGTCTACTACCCACGAATCCCCTCCCCTAAAGGCCTGGCCGGCTCCGGCCCGCACCCTCCCAGCCCCTCAGCCTGCGCTGCCTGGGCCAGCTGCATGTCCATGAGCACTTGCCACACACAGGTCTCCTTGGTGTGAGGGCCCTGGGAAAGGTCCCTGTGCCGTGCAGGGCACGAGGCGGGTACCTCGGCGTCAGGCCGCCCAGGGCGACCCTGGAGTTGTAGGACCTGAATTACTCCCCTCCCATCCTCACTTTCCTCTTCCCTACGAGGAATCGACCGCTGCTGTCACGGGATGTGGCCAGGACGGGGCCAGGTCACTTCCACGGTGCGTGTCTCTCCCTGTGGCCAGTGCTGCCTGGTCCCCAGCAGGCCCTGCACCTGCCCAAGCCCGTGTGTGTGGCAAGAGGAGCCTGGTGGGGCCCCTGCTCTGAGGGCGGACGTCGGAAGCCATCCTCACTCGCTCAGAGGCCCCGGAGGCCGCCACACCCCGAATGTGACCCTTTCTGCAGCATGCGGGGGACACCCAGGGCTGGCGCCCTGTCCCCAGTGTTGCAGTGAGAAGAAACAGAATTCACTCGGCACCAAAGGCACCGCTGATCTCACCCAGCCCTGGGACAGCAGCCCGCCAAGGGGAAATGCGCTGGAGAAAAGACACCGTGTGAGCTGTTGCCTTTCAGTAGGGAGAACGCTTTCTCTTCATTTTGTTTGGGTAGAAATCCACATCCCATGTACAGAAAGAAACGGTGTCTAGAGAAGTCTTCCTCACCGCATGGGTCGTGAGCATCATCTGCGACTGTGCACAAATGCACAGGTGTGGGTATTGGCTCCATTCACCTTCTGGGGTTGACTGAGCATTTACTGTGTGCCTTGCACTATTCTTCGTGCAGAACATACAGCAGTGAATGAACCAGGGTCACACACACACACACACACACACACGTGCATGCACACACGCACACACACATGCACGCACGCACCTACCTTTACCTGTCACCTGCCTCTCTCTCCTGTGTAAGTTTTTGGTTTCAAGGGCAGGGGAATAGGAGGGGTGTGTTGTATGGAGGAAAAAGTAGAACAAGCAGGCAGGAATGCGGGGTGGTCCTTGCGGATGGGCAGTCAGAAGGGGACCCTCTAGAAGGGATGGGAGAGGAGGTACAAGGGTTTGGGGTGCCCGGCCCAGCTGCTGTAGCCAGATCCCAGGACAGCAAGCA
The DNA here is from genome assembly GCF_012274545.1 of Fukomys damarensis. Taxonomy (NCBI): domain Eukaryota; kingdom Metazoa; phylum Chordata; class Mammalia; order Rodentia; family Bathyergidae; genus Fukomys; species Fukomys damarensis. The sequence goes on along the minus strand of NW_022900938.1, from coordinate 3,088,554 downwards.
GAGCAGGTGGTGAGGCCAGGGGGACGGAGGACCCTGAGCTCTCACCCTGGTGGCTCTGTCAAGAGCAGGCCCCAGCCCGGTCTGATGGGTGGAGGCCACTGCAGAGTCCCAGGAGTGGCTGGGCGGCTGCCAGAAGGGACAGTAGAAGCCCAAAGGAGGCGGCAGCACTATTCTATCTCATGTGTTAGAAACAAAGAAAATGTAAACACCTAAGAAAATAATTGGTTTTTTGAGACAGGCCCAGGCTGGCCTTGAACTTGTGGTGATCCTCCTGCCTCGGCCTCCTGTGTGCTGAGATTGCAGGCATGTGCCACCACATCTGATGTAAAGGAATGAATTTTTAAAAGAAATGTGAATTCTAGTATTTTCTTCCCTAAGGTTAAACTCAACAAGCCGCCTTGCTCACATCCTGGGACAGGCACTGGCCACTCCAGGGTCTTTCTCAGCAACTGGTAGAGGGTTGGTTCACACCAGTGGCCCATGCTGTCTGCCTGGCTTTCTGTTTTCTCCCAACTTCTCTCTCCACCTTGCTTGTGTCATATACCGAACAAGCAGGTGGGGCATGGTGGTGTGGGGCTGTCATCCCAGCCCTTGGGAAGCTGAAGCAGGAGGATCCCTGTGAGCTCGAGACCAGCCTAGGTTACATTGCGAGACTGTCTCAAAACAACAAAAAGACAGCAAACACGTTCCTCCAAAAACTGAGCCATGCCTACCGGAAGTGCTCAGGGGTGACACAAAGGATGGCCCTTCCCTCTGTCAGGTGCGGGTTCCAGACCACACCAGAGAAGGCATCCAGGCCCACTGCCCCTATGGGCAGCACCCAGGAAGGCTGAGGTGGCCAGCTGACCACCACTCCATGGGCAGACAGGGCCACACCAGCAACCCACTCACCACTCACAGGCTGGGGAGACCGTCCAAGGACCTGCGGTGAGCTCCATCCATGTCCCCCTTCCAGGCTCCTGGAGACTCGAAGATAACCTCAGGGAAACGGCCCCGGATGCTCCTCGTCTGGGCCACCGCGCAGCCGATCAAGAAATCCCTGGCCATGCCTGGCCTCAAGCCAGCTGCCGGCATCCGGCCCCGCCACACAGGCCAGGAGCAGCGAGACCAGCTCAAGGGGCGATGAGGTGCCCCGCCCCAAGCAGAGCCCCTGCTCACGTCCACGGAGGAGCGGCTAACGGCGTGCTCCCCAAGCACCCTGGTCAGTAAGAGCCAGAAACACTGGCACCCGCCCCTCCTACTCACCACCGACACTGAGTGCATCATGCGTCAGGAAAAAGGAGGAACGTGATTGATCGCCAGCGGTTCTCACGCAAAGGGGCTTTCAATGATACCGCACCCCAACATTCCTCTAAAGGACTTAGGGACCTCTATTTTGGCCCCCCTTTTTTATCATATTGAGCTTCGATATGGAATTTTCTTTAGGGAAAACAAAAAGTAGCATAGCTTATGCAAGGGTTACAACCTCAGGATTATCAGATATTTGTAGTTCTTGCCTATTTTTAAGTTCTTTCATGTTATCCTTCAGCCTATAAGAATTCACATTATATTGGTGAAAATAAATCGTCTCACAGAACATTTCAGTCCTGTTTTGGGTCCTATAAAAAGTGCCTTTTTTAGTTTTTACTTGCTATTTAGAAGAAAAAACAAGTAAAAGTTGATTTTTTTTTTAAACAGGTTCAACCAATCCAGGGTTAGATTGTGTTCTGGGTCAACTTCTGCTACAGCAGCTCATCATGTACTTAAGAGAAACACATGTTTATCTAGAAAAGCCATCAGTCTAGAGAGCATAAACATTAAGTATGTGTGCAAGTGAAAAATACCAATATTGTCACATGGAAGGAACAGAAGCCTAGAAGGAGCTGTATCAAAATGGTAAAAACAGGCTGGGCGTGGTGGCACACTCAGGAGGCTGAGGCAGGAGAATCATCATGAGTTCAAGACCAGTTTGAACTACACAGTGAGAACCTACTTCCAAAAAGAAAAAGAAAAAGCAAGAGGAGTAGACTTTGAGAGAGAGAGAGACTTCTGACAGTTTTAGCTACTATGCTTTTCCCATGTCTAGCATTGGTTACCGAGCATTTCAGTGTCTATGTGTTATAAACAAGTGACCCGAGCTGGGGTGTAGCTCAGTGATACGTCTGCCTAGCAGGTCCGAGGCCTGGTTCCGTCGCCCAGAATCCCCGTTCACCAGGAAGCAGGTCTGCCCAGGGGGCAGGAGGGTGTTGGGGGATGCATCTCCTTCCTCCTGGCCCACAGTCTGGTCAGGGCCCCAGAGCCAGATAGGACAGGGCTCAGCCAAGGCCCAGGCGTGTGACCCCGAACAGTCCATCACCTCTAGGCTGCTGGGGGTCAGAAACCCGGAGCCCCACCACCTCTGCCCTCCATGTGCGGCGGGCACTGAGGCAGGATGCACCAAGGGTCAGAGCATGGCCTGAGCACAGCCCGTGGAAGTACCAGCCCCCACTCGGGCACACCCCAAACTGGGCGACCGCCCCCCAGACAGCCAAAAGGCCCAGAACAAAGCCTTTGCTCACCTTCCCCTCCACCAGAGGTGGGACCGCAGTTCGACCCAGGGACCCCCAGAGGATGAGGGCAGCTCGGAGCCCTGTGCCCCTCCAGGGCCACATCCTGAGCTGCTTGCCGGGGATGGGAGTTCAGTCTCTCGCCGCTGCCACAGCTGCCAGCCGCGGCCTCTGGCAGGGAGCGGCGTGACTGAGAGATCGAGGGCTTGGCAGAGAGCACAGCACACCAGACGGCTGCGGGCAGGAAGCTCCAAAGGGCCACCTGTGGACAGAGTGGGTCCTGGCCTTCGGAGGGCAGAGGTGGCATGTCCACTGCTGGACAAACTCAGCTAGGAACAGGGACTTCCCAGGTCCAGTGAGCCTCGAAAATCTGGGAGGAGCCAGGCAGAAGATGTGAGCACACACTTAGTCCACGGCAGGTGACACCCCAGCTATAGGACACAGGAACACCCAGAAAGTTCAACATCCAGCCCAGCGGCGAAAGGCTTCACTGTGACAGGGAGCCCAAATGCTCAGATAAAATCTTCTTTCTCAAACTTGCAATTAGCTCTCATAGCCAAAGCTGTCAATAAGCCTCTTAACGTCCACCTCAGGGGAAATGGTTCCGTTAGCAGATTAACGTAATGTTTCCAGCCGTGTTTGGGCTGGGAAGTGGACCAGCTCCTCCAAGCCGGTGCTGGGAGACCTGCACTCCCAGCAACTGGGCACTGCAGGAAAATGGGGTGTCCTGCACAGGGGACACACGAGGGCCCGTCACATATGCGGAAGTGCTAAGATCCAGGCTTTCTGTAGCAAGAGCTCCCAGTTCCTTTTTGCAGTTAAAAAAAAAAAAAAGTAAAAAGTAAAAACCACAGTGGCCTCCCTTCCCCCTTCCTCTTACTTTCCTAGTGCAGTGAGAAGAAACATGGTCTTCACTTGCTGGACCTGAGGATCAGCTCCCGCCACACCCAGCGGCCACCAGGCTTCAGCTGCACTGGCTGCCGCCCCTCCAGCCACTCTTGACACAGACCAAGACAACCTGCAATTCAGGTTGTCAGCAGCAAGCAGGTGGCAGGCTGAAACTCTAAGAGCCCTGGCAAGAGTCAAGATTGAGCCGGGTGTGATGGCACACACCTGTCATCCCAGCACTTGGGAGGCTGAGGCAGGAGGAGCACTGAGTAAGTACTAGTGAGACCCTGTCTCGAAAGAAGCAACAACAAAGCATCAGGATGCAGCTCCTGGATCAGAGGCATTTAAGGGGTAAGGGAAGGATGAAGACAGAGAGCAAGGCTCCCCTCCAGACGCTGAGGCAGGAATTCCTTCCCACAGTGGCGGGCCGGCCAGTCTAGAGAAGCCAAGAGCGAGTGGGTGAGGTCAAGAACCAAGCCAAAGAAGTGAGACTGAAACCAAAGTCAGACTGCAGAAGGCACGAGACAACTTCCGGGCCTAGAGGCACTCAGAGCCAGGGCCTCGCACCACACCCTCTCCACCTGGGCCACCACGCCCGGCTGAGCAACAGGGTCCGGCCAGGGTGGGCCTGGGTCCTGGGAGCTAGGACCCAAGGGAGCTGCATCCCACCATCCTCACCACAGCAAAGCCCGTCTCCTAGAGGAACAGGATCTCAGAAGTACTCGGAAAGGCAAATGTGTCAGAGCAGCAGCTCCTCTCTGTTCTGGCGGACTGGAGCTTCTGCTCCTGACTTGGGACAGGCAGCTACTCAAAGCCCTCTGGGCACCCAGGAGGAGAGGGGACCACAGCGAGACCGGGGACTGGCGTCCCCCCAGGGTGACACCCTTTAGAACCATCTTCTGAACTGCAGATTTGGGAAGTGACAGACAAGGGTGCGATGTGTCACCCGCTGAGACCCAGGCAGGGCAAGGCAAGCCAGGAGCTCCAAGAGGAGCAAACGCCCGGGGCGCCGGCTGGGGCGCCGGGAAAGAGGTCGCTGCAGCCCTGGTCCGCCCGAGTCGGTTCTAACCCCGTGGTTTTCAGGCCTCCAAACAAAGCCAGTCTGGGGCAGCAGCCTTCCAACTGTTGCACGGCTGCCGGGACAGGGCCCGCGCTGCCGCCCAGGTGTCGGGGACAAGCCTGACCCCGGAGGACTCCACAGGCGCCCACGCCACGGTCTACGAACACGCCCGGGGCCGCGGTCCCTTTCCCTGGTCGCCAACTTGATGTCGCGTCCCCGGAGCCTCAGTCTAGGGAGAAGAGGATGGGCTCTCCCATCCCGGAGCCCAGACAGGATGGCGCACCGGGGGACCGGGTGGCACCTCGCGAGGGACCGGCCCCGCTGGCGTCCTCAGGATCCCCGCCCCGCCGGCCTGGC
>NW_022900938.1:3055328-3082921 GCF_012274545.1 Fukomys damarensis | reverse complement strand
CCGGATGGGGTCCGGAGGCCAGAGAAGGGCACCCTGTGCCCTGCACCCCACAGGCGGACCGGGTCTGGAACAGGGAGGGACACGTGGCTGCCACGGGCTGTGAAGCAGCGGACCCCTAAGGCGCCCACTTGGGCTGTGAAGCAGCGGACCCCTAAAGCGCCCACTTGGGGTGCGTGAGGAGCCCGCCCCGAGGAAGCCGCCGGCTCCCTGAGGACAGGCCTGGGCCGGATGTGCAGGCGTTCACGGCCTTTCTGTGGACGCCCTTCCAGCCCGCTCTCCCTCCAGAAATGAAGTTCCAACATAATGTCACCTGGCTCTCCACGCCCTGAAGACTCAGCAGGACGCCTGCTTATTTAGTAAGAGAAAAACAAGGGGAAAGTGACTGCGCTGCCTCCCAGCTCTCCCGGAGGACGGAGGACGGAAGACAGCTGCAGCCCTACACCGGGCCAGTAGCACTGTGCACTTGGGAGCTGGAGCAGCCTCGCAAGTGACCGCTGCCCAAGGGTCAGTCAGGGTCGCTATGGGCGATCCGCGAGGTTCTGAGTAAACCAAAGAGTGAAGAATGGATCCCGAGTAACTGACAGATCCTGAGCCACACCTGAGCAGGCCCTACCCCTGCGTCTGGTTGGTGAATGAGCCCTGCAGGGCCCTGGCCACTTTGACACCCACGTTGCTAACACAGTGACGTCCACAGACCTTAGTGAGGCAGCAGACGCTGCTGTCTGGCCCCCTGCACTTTCCAGAGGACCTGGGGTGCCAGCCCCTGGCCTGCCAGTCTGTCACAGACAGGGTGGACGCATTCCCTCCACTGGGCGGCAGAATTCAAGGCCTGGATGTCTGGCCTTGGCCAGGTGGCCTTGGGGTTATGGAGAGGGCTGGCTCTGAAGTGCCCTCGGCCCTCAGAACAGGCCAAACTTCAGGTCCACCGCAGGAACCTGACTTGAGCCATCACAATAACAATCATCCTCTGCACCCAGTGTCTGCCCTGAGCCAGTTACAGGCAGGCATGGAGGGGGAGCAACCTTCTGGGGACCCTGCAGCATCGTCATCAGTCAGCCCAACTTCCCCAAAGGAAGCCTGAGGCCTTTTCACCAGGGACCTGGTGCTGAGGAAAGGAGGTGCCCAGACGTTCAGGGCTCGCTGTGTGAATTTCTCACCTCCCACCCACTGCTCACACCTGTCTGATGGAGGCATCCACTGTACCCACTGCCTGTTGATCTCATCCAGTCAGCTCAGTCTGCCTGGGTGGCCCAGGCCTCTGCCAAGAGCACCCAGCAAGAAGCGGGAGTTTCCACCCCACAGCCAGACTAGAGGGACAGCGGCCACAACACACGAGAGCAGCTCCGATGCACACTGGGACAATACAGAAAGCACTGGCCACAGAGACAGTGCCCAGCAGGTGCCTGGGTTTGCCCTGACGTGTTTTGTAAAGATCGCACGCTTGGGACAGCAGTTCCTGGTTACTGTCAAAGATCCATCTGCCTTCCACATAAGCCACACAGATGGCAGACCAGGCTGGGATGGGATCACCACTCTGTCTTCCACATCGTTTCCTGTGGGGCTGGTTTCTTTTCTCTCCAGGATGCAGCTCTGCTTCTGGCTTTCCATCTTATGGCAAGAGCAAGCTCCAGGGTCTTCTGTCTGGCCGATCCGACCCCCAGCCTTCACTCCATGGGCATCCTGTGTGTTAGTGAGCACGCCCACTCTAGCTTGTACAAGGATGAAGGACACACATAACTAGAGTGTGTCTGCACAGCTCCCAGGTCTACACCTGCGTGAAAACTCCACTTATCTCCTGGCCACCAAAACCCCCTCTTGATTGGCAGATCCAGTTTTATTTTGGGTCCTCAGCAAACTGTCTGCATTCAAACTGTCTGAGACACTCTGCAGCCAGGGCTTCAGAGCAACTGGAAACTGGAGCACTTAGGAGACACACTTCCTTTGGGCCTGCAAAGGAAAGGCACCTTGGGGTGACAGCAAGTTCTCAGGTTGGAGCACCGCAGGGGAGGGACAGAGACCAAGGCTGCAGTTAGCCACACACAGAGCTCAGCTTGCAGCCAAGTGCAGGCAGGGAGGTGGCTGGATGGGCAGCCTCCCTGCCCTGCTCACAGGCAGCCACAAAGCAAACCATGAGGAGCGGTGCTCAGAGACCCACAGGTGACCCAGACTGCACCATGGGAGGACTCTGAGGAAACTTCCGTTTTGTGTGCTTGCAACTGCCAAAGGCTGTTTGTTCATTTGCTTTTGGTTATTACTTCTTTTTTAAAATTATTGTTCCTTATACTTCTTTTTTCTTTTTTTTCTTCTGTTTCTTTCTTTTTCATTTCCTTCTATTCCCCCTCACTTCTGTTTTCTACTCCCTTTCTCTCCTCTTATCCCTGTTTTCCCTGTCCTCCTTTACACCTTTCATCCAGCATGCATAGGCAGTGCCTGTATACGTGCCAGAGACACTAAGCATTAACCAGTGCATTCACTTAAGTAGTACCCTTCAGGGGCATGCCAGGGTAAGCCCTTCCAAAATTGTGCATAAAGGATCCAAACGTAAACTAACCACCAACAAATGAACAGGTTCTGATGATCTCACAGCTTCCTTCAGTCTCTAATTACACTGTATCCCTCCTCGCACTCCCACAAGCCTCCTCTCAGACCCCCTCAACACCAACCTTTCCTCTGGCTATGAAAATAATTGGAGTCTGAAGTCCTGTTTCTTTTTCACCTATGGATATTTCTAGCCCCTCTTCTTACTTACGCCCTTCCTTTTTCTCTTTCCTTTTTCTTCCCTCCTCCCTCCACCTCCCAGGCTGGCTGTTGATGGCAGTATAGTTCAGTCTGGAAGGAATACTGATGACAGAGTAAGATTCTTAGAACATGTTTTGATGTACATGACTGATACTTGGTTGGATCTGGTGACAGCATTAAAATCTGTAGGAATTCTCCCTTTGCAACACAGTACTGGGCTCAAGCCTGTTACACTTAGTACATTGAGAAGGTAGCTAAGACCAAGAAATGAGGAAAGCCAAGATTACATCACTGAAAATCTCTAACTAAAAGGATCCCCATGCCAGCCACTGAGTCTTTCCACTCTAGTTGAACCTCAACCCTCAGAACAAGAAAACAAGGCAACAAAATCCCTCCCAAATCTCCCAGTTCCCCCAAAGCAGATCCAGGGGGACTCCATGGAGAGGAAATCACATACCAAATGGCTGAATCATGAAATGATCAAGAAAGAAAGAAATTTGGCAAGCTCGAAGCTATAACTAAACAGCTAGTGGATTTATTAAACAAATTGATCAATGAATTTAAAGAAGATTAAATAAAAAAATTAGAAAAGCTAACCAAAACAATTCAAAACATAAAAGACAAATTAGCAAAGAATTAGAGTCCATGAAATGCTGCTACACAGAAGTCCAAGAGATAAAGACTTGTATTGAAGGCATGAACAGCAGAAATGACCAGGGTAAAGAGAGTATCAGAACTGGGAGATAGGTCTGATGCATATGACCAGGTACTCAGAGATGCCTTAAAGGCAATGAGAGAGCAAAGAAAATTGATCCTGGCTGCTAGATGACCCACAGAAGACTAACCTAAGACTTACCAGTGAGAGAAAAATCAGAAATGGCACACATGGAATAAAAAAAAAAAAAACTTGTTGGGAGAAATCATAACAGGAAACTTTCCAAGTAAAGGGAAATAATTCAACATACAAGGAAGAAAAACATATAGAATCTCAAACAACCACAATCAGAGAAGAATCTCTCCATGACATTATATTCAAAACTCCAAAAGTCCAGCACAATGACAGAAGCTTTAAAGCTGTTAGAGAAAAGCAACAAATCATCTGTAAAGGTAAAACCTACTGGAATCACAACAGACTTCTCTATACAAACCTTAAACACCATGAGAGCTTGAAGTGAAGTCTTTCAAGCCCTAAAAGAAAACAACTTTCAATCCAGACTAATATATCCTGCAAAACTACCTTTTGAATTTGATGAGAAACAAGGCCATTTCATGATGACCATCCTAAGAAATTCACAGCCACTGAAGTAGTGCTCCAAAAAATTTTTATTGAGGTTATCCTAGACAGAGGTAATAAAGCCTACAATGCCAAAAAGTCTAATGGAAAGAATACACCAGGCAAGGTAAGCAGAAGGGGGTAAAAGGGAGTGAGCAATAGGAAAAGAATATAGTGACAGGAATAAATCAGTATCTTTCAGGAATAACTCTCACTGTGAATGGTCTCAACTCCTCAATTGGCAGACTGGATCTGAAAAACAAAATCCAATGGCATGCTGTGTATGAGACACAATCCAAAACTAAATTCATAAAATTGATGGATGGAAAACATTCCATGCAATGGGAATCTAAAAGCAAACAGGAACAACTATTCTATTTTTAGACAAAGTGAGCTTTGAGCCAAAACTGATTAGAAGAGGCAAAGGAGAACACTGCGTATTAGTTAAGAGAACAATTTAACAGGCACAGGTAAACATTTCAAACATATATGCACCAAATACTGGTGCACCCAGTTTCCTAAAATGGACAGTCATGGACATAAACAATCAGATAAACTTCAACACAGTCATAGTGGGGCACCTCAATGCCATGTTTTCACAAATAGACTGACCAGACAAAAACTAACAGAAGAATAATACAGTTGAACCACACATTCAAACAAATGTACTTAATAGATATCTATAGCATCTCACATAACAACAAGATACATATTATTCTCAGCAGCACATGAAATTTCTCCAAAATAGACCACATGCTAGCCCATAAAACTTCCATAAATAAATATGAAAGAATCAAATTGTCCCATGTTTATTATCAAATCATAGTGCAATGAAACTAGAACTCAATGGAAAAAGAAAACAGATTTTGCAAATACATGGAGATTAAATAACACACTCTTGAATAATCAGTGTGACACAGAAGAAATTAAACCATTCCTAGAATCATATGATGCACTACACCAGAACTATGAGACACAATAAAAGCGCTCCTAAGTGGAAAGTTTATGGCTTTAACCACATTACAAAAACAGAGTGAGCCCAAATAAATAAGCTAATGATGCACCTCAAGTTCCTAGAAAAACAAGAGTAGTCCAAATCCAAATATAATACAAGAAAAGAAAACAGATGAGAGCAGAAATTAATGAAATTGAGACTTATAAAAAGAATCAATGAATCAAAGAACTGAAAGAATAAGCAAAAGAGACAAACACTTAGCCAGACTTACCAAAAGAAGCAAAGAAAAGATCACATTACTACAACTAGAAATGCAAAAGGTAAAATCACAGTGGATACTAGCAAAATCCATGAGATTATTAGTAACTACTTTGAAAACCTGTACTACAATAAATTGCAGTATCTAGAATCATATAAATTACCAAAGCTGAACCAAGAAGATATAAAACCCTGAAAATCCAATAACAAGCAGTGAAAGAAGGCAATTAAAAAAGAAAAACCCCTACCAACTAAGAAAAGTCAAGACCCAATGGATTCGTTGCTGAATTCAAAAACTTCAAGGAAGAGGTAATGTTGATATTCCTCAAACTCTCTAAGGAAAGAGTACTCCTAAACTCATTCTTGAAATTATAGTAATCCCTCAATTCACAAATACTTCTGTTTGCAAACAATTTAGTTCACAAACAAAAGCATTCGGCAAAATTTTGCTTTCATTCACAAACTCCATGTCAGGTAACAAACACATCTATGGCCACCATCCCCACACAAACATAAGTGCAGCCGTTTTCCCCAAAATTGTAAAACAAGTTTATAAACCAAGGTACCATTGTCTTGCCTTGATTTTAAAACAAGAACAGGTCCCCACTAAAAAGAAAAATGTATAGGCCAATCTCTTTATGAATATAGAGGCAAAAAACCTCAAAAAGATACTGGCAAAGAAAATGCAACAAATCATTGAACAGATCATACATCATGATCAAGTAGATTCTATCCCATAGATTGAAGAATGGCTCAATATATGCAGGTCAGTAAATGGAATACTCTATGTAAACATAAACAAGGACAAAGATCACATGATCATCTCAATAGATACAGAAAAAGTAGTTGACAAAATCCAATATCCACTTATGAAAAAACTCTGAAGAAAATAGGTATAGGAGAACTTTATCACAATCTGATGAAAAAGTCACTTATGAAAAGTCACTTATCCTACTGCCAACATCATATTAAATAGGGGAGAGCTGAAATCTTTCCCTCTAAAATCAGGAACAAGAGAAGGATGTCCACTGTCACCACTCCTTTTCAATATAGGACTTGAAACATTAGCCAGAGAAGTCGGGCAAGAGATAGAAATAAAAGGGATCTGTATAAGAAAGGAAGAAATCAAATTATCATTATTCACAAATGACATGATCCTTTACAGCCTCAAAAAAATTCCACCAAATGACTCTTAAAACTAAAAACCAGATTCAGCAATGTAGCAGGATAAAAAATCAACACACAAAAATCAGTAGTGTTCCTGTACACCAATAATGCACCCACAGAGGAAGAAATTAGGACAACAATACCACTCACAGTAGCCTCAAGAAAAGTTAAATACTTAGGAATTAACCTAACCAAAGGAGTGAAAGACCTCTGCAACAAAAAGTACATTACTCTGAGAAAAGGGGTGGAAGAGGACATCAGAAAGTAGAAAGAGGTCCCCTGTACCTGGATAGGCAGAACCAATATCAGTAAGATGGCCATACTTCCAAAAGTGATACACAGATTTAATGCAATCCCAAGCAAAACAGCAATAGCATTCCTCACAGAACTAGACAAAACAGCCCTAAATTTCATACAGAACCAGAAGAGGCACAGAATAGCTGTCCTGGGCACCAAGAGCATAGCAGGAAGCATAACAATCCTGAGGCTCAAATTATATTACAAAACTAGAGTGATAAAAACAGCATGTTACTGGCACAGAAACAGACATGTGGATCAATGGAACGGAATAGAGGATACAGAAATATCCCCAGGCACAATCATCTGATCTTTGACAAAGGGAAAAAAAACATAAACTAGAGGAAAGATAACTTCTTTAATAAATGGTGCTGGAAAACTGGTTACCTACATGCAGAAAACTGAGTCTAGACCCATATCTCTCAACATGCACTAAATTAAGCTCAGAATGGATCAAAGACCTGGATATTAAAAACAGAAACAATCTGCTTGAGGATAAAATAGGTAAAACTTTGGAAGATATAGGTATCTTTGAACAGAACTCCAGTTATAGAGGAAATAATACCAAGAAACAACAAATGGGGTTATAACAAAAAGGTTTTGCACAGAAAAGAAAATAACCAATAAACGGCGTGGTGGCGCAAGCCTGTAATCCCAGCACTCGGGAGGCTGAGGAAGGAGGATTGCTGTGAGTTTGAGACCAGCCTGAGTTACATAGTGAGTTCCAGGTCAGTCTCACTACATAGTGAAACCCTGTCTCAAAAAAAACAAAAAAACAAAAAAAAAAAGAAAAAAGAAAGGAAATAACCAAGAGAGTGAGGAAACAAGCTACAGAATGGGGATAAAACACCAGCTACTCTTTGGACCAAATATTAATATCTAGAATATATACAAAATTTAAGAAGTAGACACCACCCCAAAATAAAAATCCAATAAGAAATTTGGCAATTGAAATGAGTAAGACACTTGTCATAAAAACAAATGCCCAATAGATATATTTAAAAATGTTCAGCATCATTGGCCATTAGAGAAACGCAAATTAAAACAACATTGAGATTCCATCTTGCCCAGAAAGCAGCAGCTTCATCAAGAAATCAAGGACTGGGGATTTAGCTCAGTGGTTCCATCGCCAGCCTCAAAGGCTCAAGGACCTGAGATTGATTCCTGGTACAAAACAAATTTTTTTAAAATAATTGCAAATGCTGGCCCAGCTGGAGGGGAAATGGAACATTTCCATTTTGCTTTGCTTTGCAACAGGGTCTTGCTGTGTGGCCCAAACTGGCCTCAAATGCACAGCAATTCTCCCACCTCAGCCTCCCAAGTGCTGGGTAAAGGCATGTACCACAACGTCTGGCCACTTCTACATGTTGGTAGAAATGTAAACTAGTATGACCACTATGGAAATCAGTGTGGAGATTCCCACAAAACTAAAATTAAGCATTTTGTTCAACTCAGCTATCCTAGTTACTTTGTCTCATTGCTGAGACAAAGTACACAACACCCAAAGTTAAGGAGGAAAGCTTTATTTCAGCTCACAGCCTGTAGAGGTCTCAGTCCATAGTCAGCTTGCTCCAAGGCAGGGTGGCTTGGCAGAGGGCGCCACAGAGGCGAGACGGTCCATGGCAGGCAGGCAGGGCACAGCAAAGCAACCAGCAGCAGCTTCTTTCTGTCCCTTATATTTCATTCAGGCTATATACCTTTTGGGTGATGCCACCCACACCCAGAGTTGGCATCTTTAATCCCAGCATCACATCCTTAAGCCCAGAATCACAGAGCCTAATCCAGCCACCTTCAAAACTCCCACCAATGACCACACAAGGCTTTGGGGCAACATCTAGATACGGGCCACAACACCAGGTAGTCAGTCCCCTTCTGGGTGTCTTTCTGGAAGAATTAAAGATGTCATGTCTCAGTGGTACATCTATGCCCATGTTTATAGCAGCACAACTCACAATACTAAATTTTGTAAGGCCTATATATCCATATAAATCTGGTATTTATACACAATAGAGTACTACTGTCCCATAAAGAAGGATAAATTTGAGTCATTTGCAGAAAAATATATCCACCTTGATACCATAGTGTTAAGTGAAATAAATCAAACACGCAAGATTAAGTATCAGATGGTTTCTCTCATATGACAAACCCAAAGTACAAATAATTTTGGTTTGGTTTGGTTTTCATTTTTTGAAACAGTGTCTTGCTATGTAGCTCAGGCTGGTCTTGAATTTACTGTGCAGCCCAGGACGGCTTCAAACTCGTGGCGATCCTCCTGCCTCAGCCTCCCGAGTGCTGGGATTATAGACATGCACCACCACACCTGGCTTCCAAAGTATAAATAATTTAAAGAGAAAAATTAAGGGTGGCTAATAAGAAACAAGGAGATGGATCTTTTGCAAATGGCATCAGGATCTAGAGATGGAAGGAGGGAGGGGAAGGGGATGTGAAAATTAAGCTGTGCTACACACGTGTACCAACTCCCTGCAGTCGATGGAGTCACTATGTGCCACAAGCATGGACTCATAAAAAGTTAATGAAAAACAAGTTTTAAAGTTTTTACAGACCAAGATAAAAATAAGAATCTGTGGTGGGACCCTGTGACCCAGTGACACCACCTGCAGCAAACTGTGCGGAACCTCCAGCGAGCTGGACAGAAGCCACCGCACAGCTTGTGCCGCTGGGAGTGAGGTGAGCCTGGCCCGAGGCCGCCCCTGACCCTCACGCCCCCTGCCCTCGGGGCCTTTGTGACTGGTTGGTCCCACTTGTCCTGCAGCTCAGCTCAGCCACCTCCCCAGTTCGGGTGGGGAGCTCCCTGGGTTCACGGTCGGTGCCCGCTGCTTAACCCCTATCACTGCTCTTATGCCCTGACCCTGTAATTGCCTGTTTACTTTCCTGTCTCCCCTCGCAAAGCAGGGGCTGTGTTTAGCTCACGTGCCTGTCTCCCGTTCTTTGCAGTGTCTGGTGCCTCGTGGGGGCAGAGTAAACATTTTTGTGAATGAACGCAACTGGGCAAATAATTCAACCTAGTTAAAACCTAGTTCAGCACTGGTCAGGGTGAAGGGTGCCTGCCCTCAGTACCGTGCAGAGTCACATAACACAATCTACTTGAGAGTGCTTGCCACAGTGGAAAGAAATGCGTAGATGAGAGAGAAACTAGAAAGGCACCATCACAGTGAGGAAGTGACAGGGAACGGGATGGCTCAAGGACAGCAGGATGCTGCCTTTCCCCATGTGTTTCACACCCAGTGCTTGTGCTGCTGACCCGAGCACAGATCCGAGTCTTACTCCTGAACCAGCCTGAGCAGCTGGGTGCTTCAAAACCTAAACAGAGAGGAGTTATCGTTCATGAAGATAATATCTTATTTTCTTTCTCTAAGACTGAGTTGCTGATAGTCATCATTTCTTAAAAAAATTTTTTAATTAAAAGAAAAAGACCAAGTTGTTGTATCTGGTGTAACAAGGGCTTAGGAAGTCACAGGCTCCTGAGCATGGATTTACCAGATGTTGGGGGACTTAAGTCATTCACGGAGTAAGGAACTGATGCTGTGTTTTCATGTTTACATAAACAAATGAGGAGAGTGCGGCATGGGCTATCAAATTTGCACACACTGTTTAAATAAATCAGGGACCAAACATTCTGTTTGCTGCGGGCCCCTCCTGCCATCTTCCTCCAAACCTGCACCCGCCCAAGCTCCAGAAGTCCTTCTGCCTTGTGTTTCTGGGAGACTCAGAAAACATTTAATAATCCCTGCTTTCAGGAGTGATTCTTCCATGTTTCCAAAATGAAACAAAGACAGGAACAGGGCGTTAGCACCTTCAGGAGCAGGGCTGGGGGCTCCCCTCAGGGGCCAAGGTCATGGCTGGGCATTGATTTGTGGGTCTTCTCTTCCTGCACAGTTCGCCCCCTCGGCGGGTTAGCGATTTTGTGAGTATTGGGCACTGGTTCCCAGAAGGAGCAAACATTTTTAATTCAGAGGAACCAGTACTAACGTAGCTGTCCCCAAGGAAGAGATTCTAGATCCACGTCCCCGTGGCATTGGCCAGTGGCCCCATCATCTTTGCACAAAGAGGCACACATAGGACCTCTACAGCAGGGAGAAGAGAGCCAGCATTTACCGGCTCTCCCCTGGGCCAGGCACACTTTTGGGGGATGGACACCCCTCCCTGCACCGACAGTTAATTCAGCCTTCCTTTGCACACACCTGGGCCACCTTACCGTTGGACGTCCCACTGTGTACAGTGATTGGTTTGTTTCTCACAATGCCATAAACTTGATGAGGAGGCCTATCTCGGACTCCTTGCCTTAATCCCAAGCATACGGGTCATAAAATATGCCCTCAGTTAAATTTTTATTAGTTAAGTTCTCTCTTCTAGTGTGTGGGGTGTTGTTAAAAAGCTAATGCCTTCTGTGTACTCCAAAATATTTTGGACAGTTTCCTCATCTGTAATATAAATATGAGAAGCTGTGGCAGCTTTTGCTATGTCCTCAGAGTGAAGGGTTTTCAGTTCTCTCTCTTGGCCACTCCCCAGAGTACTAGGACTAGGATCGGCCTATGGTATACACCATCTACACTTTTTATGACCTTTTCAATGAATTCTTTGAAATAACGTATTAAAGTAATGCGTGAAATATGCCTTTGGAATAATCACTAAGTGTCCATTTCCCCTATTTCCATAGTTTTAACAAGTGACAAAGAACAGCGTCTACCTCTCGCTGCTCCAGGAAGAGTACAGCGCATGCGTTTTGCATTTCCAAGCCTATGGCCTCAGGGTCATTTTTCTCCCTTCCCCACATCCAGTGTAATCAAAACACAAACCTCTTTCTCATCGCTAAGTTTTGGAGTGCCTAAGAAGTGTGTGCTGTGTACTCGAACATAGAAGAGAAAAATAATTACAAAGCGGGCCACTCGTTAAACACCCTGATTTAGAGCCAGCTCAGAGTTATGAATTTGAGTTTGGAAGCTAATCCAACTTCCCTCGAGTCAAATTCACTTGATAGTGGGTACATTGTGACTTCCTGTTTTGTAGAAGAACATTTTCAAAATGATTCAATACATTCTTTGGACGGTGTTTTAACTCCTACAGTGCACAATTTGGAACATTTAGTGATGAACGAATAAGGCACACAGTCGTTATGTTCCTGTGTAAGGCATTTCTTAAGATATGCATATTTTCAAAAGCTCAGGGGCGAAGTACTTTGCCAAGTCTATCATGGTTTCCCTGAATTCTTAAAAATCCGTTAAAGCTCTTCGGAGACCCAAAGATAAGAGTCGGGTTTTTCCATCCAGACTGCACAACATGTGGCTGTCAACTGGAGATGATAGAACACACATGAAAGTGCCCTCAATTTATATAGGAACAGGAAAGAAAAAGATTTACTGCCTCGCACTTTGCGGGTTGGATGCAGCATGAGTGAAAGAGAGCAAAGCAGCAGAATCTCAAAATGTGCCTGTGCTCCAGGTTCGCTACCCCTCTGCACGTCACCGCCAGGGCTGGCGAGCTGGGGAAACTGGTTAGCAAACACCAGTGCTCGGAAGAGCCCAGAGCCGGTCCTCCACCGGTCTCCGGGAGCTCTTCCGAAGGTCTGCTCGCAGATGTTTTACCTGTGGGAGGCGCTGCGGAGCCCTAACTCCCCAAACTGAGAAGGCCTCGCTGACTCTGGGAAGTCACCAGTGGCTCCCAAATGGGCAGGGAACTCTGAGCCGCTCCTTTTAACTGGGTCTTCACGGAGCTGAGTAGAACTGATGTCTCACTGTTGAAGAATGGAAGAAAAAGAAAATTAGAAAACAGGAAGAAAAATACGACAGACTGCACCTATTCTGATGGTTTTTTATGCTGTAACACACAATAGTCAAAGAATCAAAAAGAAAAGCCCAAAAATATGAGAAACTGAAAAAATGGAAATAAAGTGTTTGTAAATGGGGAGGGGAGGAGGGGGTGAAGGGAGGGCAGGGACAAGGGTAAAAAATGAGAATCAAGACCTATTATGGAAAGGTACAGGATCCCAATGATGAATGTAACTGTATTGTATACCTAGATTGTACCAATAAACTCAGTAAAAAGAAAAAAAAAGAAAGAAAGAAAAGCCCATGATCAGTAGGTTATGAATAGATTTTGGGGAAAGTATATGATAAACAGCACCCACTGATGACTATAAAACAACCCTTAACACTAAAAATAGGAAAATGGAAAATAATTTCCTTAACAGGATATGGAATTCACCAAAAATTGGAAGCAAACCTGAAACTTTATGGCGAAATGTTAGGAGCGTTTTCTTTAAAGTCAGGAACAAAACCACGTGGTTAGTTTTCACTGTTTCTACTAAAGGCTATTGATAAGAAGAGAGCTAACACAAGATGTGGAAGGGAGAAACAAAACTATCATAGAAAATATGAGCATACGCACAAACAATAGCAGAAATCATCAGCACTATGAGAGTTTAACCAGGTATTTGTACATATAAAGTCAATGATATTCACAAACACTAGAGACAATAAATTATTTTCTATAAAGAGCCAAGTAGTAAAGATTTTGAATTTTGCAGGCCTATAGTTTCTACCTTAACTGTTCAACTTTGCCTTTGTAGTGCAAAAGCAGCTGTAGAAAACATGTAAAGAAAGGGGCAGAACTGTGTTTCAGTAACATTTTACTTACCAAAATAGGTAGCCAGCTAGCTTGACCCAAGGGCCAGAGTTTATATTCCCCGTCACCCAGCATTGCTAAAAAGTTAGAGGAAATAAAGATGCATTTAGTATAGAACCCAGACCAGAAGATACGTACAAATAAGGCTAAAAACTTTTGCAAAACCTATTTGAAAAAAATTATTATAAGACTTTACAGGGATTTACCTCAGTGGTTCTGCTGCCTGCCTTGCACACACAAGGTCCTAAGTTCGATCCCCAGTACCCCCCCACAAAAAAATATATATAAAACTTTACTGAAAGACAGTAAAGAAAATCTCAGTAAGAAGATGAAAAAAGTCAATATTTTAAACATTTCCATATTCCCAAATTAATTAATTCAATGAAGTTCCAATAGAAATGCCAACTGTGCTTTTGTGAAACTTGCTTCCAAATTTTACATAGAAGCTAAGAATAATCGAGACACTTATGAAGCAGAGCAAGGCAGGGAGACATACCTTTTTAGATGTCAAATTTTATTATAAAATAATAGTAAGTAAAGCTATACGGTATTGCAAAGATATAGGTAATTTGATTTGAAGAAGAAAAGGAGGGCTTCTAGGAACGTAACATAGGACAGGTCTGGTATTGCAGATCAACTGGGGAAATATCGTCTTGTCAGAAGGGTGCTGGGGTAACCGGCACCACACTGGTGTGTAAGAGGATGCAGTAGCTTATCATAGAGCACCGAACGGAGCTGTTCCCTGTCTCAGCACACACTGAGCTCAGTTTCACATTCAGTCGGTCTCTAAGCAGACATTGAAAGCTTTAAGACAAATTAGAGAACAATGTAAGGGAATATCTTTAAGACGAAGAAAAAAAGAAAGAATACCTAAAAGATAGATAGGAATGTTTCAAAATCAAAGCATACAAATTTATATTCAACTACCTCAAAACTGAAAAGTTCAGTACATAAAATATTATGAATTATGCTAAAAGACAACACTAGTAAAGATTTTTGCAAAGCATATAACAAACAAAGGCTTAGTATTCAAAATAAAATATAAAAATAAGGAAAATCTTTTGCTGACATGATGGCACATGGGTGCAATCCTGGCACTCTGAGAGACTGAGGCAGGAGGATCACAAGTTCAAGCCCAGCCTGGGCAACTAAGTGACTAAGGGAGATCCTTTCTCAACATTTAAAAAATTTTTTAAAGAACTGGAAATATAGTGTGATGGGAAGGCTTTGAGTTTAATCCTCAGTGCCTAAGTAAATTCCAATAAAATAGTGTTTTGACTATTAGTAGGTGTGGATTAGTACTTAAAAATAAAATATACTCAAACAGAAAATAGCTGAGTACCCCCCACACATTAAAGATATATTCTACTTTGTGAAATTTTTGTTTCCATCACATTACATACATATGTATAATACTGGATCACAATAAAAAGTTCTTACTTTAGCAGCAGCAGCTTTAAATGCACTGAAATGTAAAATTAGGTCTACATACATTGTACTTTGTGGCACTGAACTGTATAATTAGTAGTTTAAATGGCACATTTTTTGTATATTATACCATAATTTTAAAAAACATGTTGCCACATTTAAGAAAAAACATAGAAATAGATGATTCACAAGAGGAAACTGAATGACCAATAAACTCATAAGAAAATACGCTTGATCTCAATAATACATTTAAAATCCCAATTCCATTGAGTTACACTGTATACCCATTAGACAAGCAAGTAATTGAGAAATCTGGCAGGACCAAATGTTAGTGAGAAAGTCATCGGGAATTCCACTCCCACCGTGAACAAGAAGTACTCATTACAGTGCTGTGTATAACAGACAAAGAATGACTACAACCTACGTGCTTGTCTCCGAGACAGCGGGTACATAATAGCTAAATACTGCAGAACAGAGAAAGTGAATACGCACACGGATGAGTTCCTCACAATGACAACTGTGCCAACAGAGCTGCGAAGTAATGCAGCCTGATTATCTTTTAAGTGAAGTCTGAAACATTCAGAAGACTACTCCTCATCCTTTAAAATCAAATGCAAAGGCTAGGGATTTGGCTCAGTGGTTCTGCCGCCTGCCTCGCAAGCAAGCGCAAGGGCCTGAGCTTGATCCCCGGTATCAAAAACAAACAACAACAACAAGAAAAAAAAAATACATTCATTGGAATAATAATACCAAGCTGAGGACGATTATCTTTGGAAAAGATGGGAGAGAGAATCATGAAGAACACACAGGCCTGAATTTTATGTCCAGTGTTGTCCTTCACTGACCACTATTTGTTATTCTCCTGTCTTGCCTTTTCCTACATGCTTGAAATGTTTCATCAAGAAAAAAGGAGAATCAGGCAACGCGAGATCTTTGACCGCCACTTGCGTGCCCAGCACTGCGCCAGGCAGGCAGATGCAGATTTCCGGACGGACAGGCCCACGGCAGGAACTGGGAAGCGAGCTCCTAGGCCAGCAGACAGCCCACGTCTAGCTGTAGAAACTAGAATTCCGGGCGTGGCACAGGGGATGGACGCGGCCCCTGCGCCCACGGAGAGGAGGCGCAGGCGTGGGGTAGGGGCTCCCGTGCCCGGGGCCCTGGCCAGCGGGAAAGGAAACGTGCAGAGCGGGCTGCTGGCGCAGAAGCGGCGGTGTGAGGGACGCCTGGAGCAGATGAGATCTCAGGGGAAAGGCAACGCGTGCAGAGAGGAGGCCAGAGGAAGGCTGAGCTAGGAAAGGCAGAGCAGGCGGGGGCTCAGCACACCTTCCCTGCGATCCCTGAGACGCGAGCTGCACTTGGTACTTTCATTATGGTGAATTCCAGACCAATTCTAAACTAGAGAAAATAGCAAAATGAACTCGTACCGGTTGGCTTCGACAATTACCAGCTCGTTTTTAATTTTATTCCTTCATGCCTCGGTTCGTCAGTTTTTATTATTTTTATTCTGAATTAATCCCACACGTCTTACCATTTCATCCATGACTATTTCAACACGGCACCCTCAAAGATAAGGATTCTCTTCTAAACAGAACTAGAAGGCCAATACAGCACCGATTTTTTTTTTTTTTTTTTTGGTGGTGGTACTGGAGATTGAACTCAGTCCCTGAGCTAGGCACGTGCGCCACCACTGAGATACACCTTCAGCCCTTTTTAAAATTTTTACTTCAGCAAAACATTTTGTTAAATTTCCCAGGTTGGCCTCAAACTTGTGATCCTCCTGCATCAGCCTCCCAAAGTACCTGGGATTACAGTTGCACATCATTACATCTTTTAAAAATCATCAGTGACTCTTTAACATCATCAGATATGCAGGAACTATTCCATTTTTCAAGTGTTTTACAGTGTTGCTTGATTATTACCCCCATCTTTACTCCCAAGTGGTGAGTCTTCCAAACTGCAAGTGCCTCCCCTCATCGGCTGTTCCCTAGAAACTAACGAAAGCAGAGCAGAACAGTGAAAGGGTCCCGGCACCCTGTTTCCTAAACAGCCCCTCGGGTGGAGGACGCTGAGCAGTCAGCCAGACTCGTCTTGAATTCAGCTCGCCGTACATCCTGCACTGTAGCTGCTGGTCTACGTGGAGTGGTCCAGACACACCAGGACGGCTTTTGCCACTGCAGGGACTCTTTCCAGGAGCTTAGGTAAGCGGCTGGTTTGGGCGTGGCCTTTACACTCATTTCCTGAGGGCCTGTGTCCCCTGAATGAAGCAGCCACAGTCAGGGTGACTCTCATGCAGACAGCTGCCTTCCGCAAAAACCATTAACCTAACAACAAACTTGGCAACTGAATTATTTACTAAATGTGAACACACTTCTGATATTCTTGGCTTTTTAAAGCAAGAAAATTTGCTTTTAACATTGTACATGTTTTGCTTTTCTGAAGCGCTGAAGCGTACATGTATTTTAGCCAATCTTTGTGAATCCCTGAAAACGTTTACCACACAGCTACACTGGATTTCATGGTTCCAAATTCTGGTCAGTCGTTCACGGAGCCAAAGTCTTCACACCTCTTATTTCTTGAAATTGAATTTCTATGCAAGACACCTTTTTGGAAATAGGTTTTGCTCTCTGTGGCTAAATTGGTTGGGGTTCTCAGGAGGAACAGAATCAACAGAAGACATATCATTATATCATGGGAGGGGATTTACCAGGCAGGTGTCTGGATCAGAGGCAAAGAGCCCACAGTGGCCTCCACAGCTGCAGGCCAAGGGTCCATGGAGTCACCGCTTGGGGGAGAAACTGGAAGGCACAGGGCCTGTGGGACCAGGGGGGCAGCCCCTCCCAGGGTCTCCAGTGCCCATTGGAGGCAGAGGACGCTGGGAACCCGGAGGCCGTGTCCAGAGGTGACGGCAGCAGAGATCGGGCCTGCTCGGGAAGGCGACACACTTCTTTCCATTTTTATACCACCCAGGCAGCTGCCACCCACACCCAGGAAGGGTCTCTTCCTGTGGTTTGCTGGACTACGTGCCCACCACGCAGACACAGCCACCACCGCCTGCGTGGCCAGTTGGCGCGTCACGGTTACTGGCTGCGTGGCTACACGGGAGTGGAGGCTGCTACCGCTGAGCTGCTTTCCCTTCCGCCACAGCCATCGGGAGGGCTCCCTCAGGAGACTGATGGGCAGGGGACTCGCTGGGTCAAGAGCCGAGGGAGGGGTCTTTGTGTCTGTTTCTGTGCCAGTTCCATTAAACACCTTTCCTCAAAGCCAAGGAATCCACGGAAGCTTAAACTGTAATACTCAGCACATGCTACGGTAGAGTGAAGTAAGTTATTCTTATACGTTCTGCAGACAGTATACACTGGTGATAATTTGGGACCTATGATTGTCTCTAAGAGAGTATAACCTGGGGAGATAATTTAATTTTAGCAAAAAGCTGAGGCACCAAGATGTTATTTCATTTTAGGACTCTTGATTGTAAGAAGCTCAAGTGGCTTAAGCCCGCAAGGAGAAAGTACATGTTCATATCGACAAGTCCCGGGCAGCCGGGTTCAGAGCAGGCCCTGGGTAAACTGGATGAGGGGACTTCTCGGCGTTCACACGCACACACACGCACACACCTCACACTCATCCGAGTGCCGGCCCATCCTTCAGCCTCAGGCGCACACGGCGACATCGGGCCAGAAGCCATGGGCAGAAGACGGGCGCTGTGTGGCTGTGGCCGGGAGCTGCGGCTCTGCACACAGCGTCCCTGTCCCGGCCTGTATCCCCACCATCTCCCCTTGGTGCTCAGCCTCCCCGATGGCCTCGGTACCGTGGCGTCCACAGCCACCCGCTCGCCCTGCACCGCCACTGTGCGGTCCCTCTCCCGGGATCCAGCCGGGCTGGGCCTCGGCTCTGACCAAACGCCTGGCTGTCACCGCCAGGCCGGGGACCGCGCCTCGCCTGCCCGTGTGGCCGCACAGGCCCCACTTCTGTCCTCTCAGCTGCCGTCGACTGCACAGCCCCCGAACACCCGGTCACTGCCGTCTGGGCCGGCTGTGCTCCGGACATCGGGGCTGCACACACCCAGCTGAGGGGGACGCTCAGGCAAGACAGCCCGAGGCCACCATGCACCCCCTGGCCCCACAAGCAAGCCCTGACCCCGCTCAGGGCGCAACATCAGAACCCCAGGGCAACTCGAGGAGGCCACTGGCCCCGGCCCCTGCAGGTCCCCAACGCACCTCCCTGAGCACCAGCCCCACAGCCAAGCCCAGGGAAAACAAACCGAAGCCTCAGGTTATCTGGGAGTCAAACCCAGGGCCATGGCAGTGGGTGGCTCTTAGAACCAGGGCCAGCGGGCACCTCGATATCATTGCGGGGCTGTCCTGTCACGTGGTAGGTGGCATGACGCCAGGGCAGGGTGCATTTGGGCTGAGGGACCTCCCCCCAGCAGGCTCTTCCTGTGGATAAATCCACGTCCTCGGCCAAGGTCCCCCTGCTGGGGTGGAGGCAGGTGGACAGATGTGGCTTGGGCAGCTGCCATGGGCCAAAGGTCTGTGCACCCCCCGATTCATATGCCGAAGCCCTGACCCCAGGTGACAGAATCTGGAGGTTCAGGGGAAGATCGGTCAGAAGAAGGGGTGCCTTGAAACTCTGACCCCATCAGAGCAGAAGCAGAGGGGCCTGCAGAGAAGACCCTAGAGAGCTCTGCTGAGGAAGGAAGACATGAGAAGATTGCAGCGCACTTATTCTGGGCATGGATTTGTCTGCTGTAAACACAGTTCTGCTGCATCTACCCCCACGGATCGCCGAACACAAGGCATTATTACTCCACAAGGCAGTGCCTCTGACTCAGGAACATACTGCATGGCCAAAACACTGAAGCACTGGGTTCATGGTCATGGAATTCACTGGTCTTACCACATTCCCTGTCTAGAAGCAGCTTGGTCTGTAGAATGGTGAGATGGCCTTTGGAAGATGCAATTACAGCACCAGACAGGAGGCAACACCTTGCAGGGCTGGGCCGAGGTTCTCCCGCGGCTCCGGTCCGCATCCACTGTGTGGTTCTGTGTCTCCTCCCACAGCCAGGATTCACTGGTGCAGAGTCAAAAGGAGGCAGTGGAGATGGTCCACCCTCCGTCACCCCTAAGGATCCACTAGCAAAGTCTCTGCTTCGTGTTCCCGTTGCTTTATGCTCTGCGGGCCTGGAGCCTTCGTTACAGAGAGGGAAGGCTTCTAGGAGGAGGTGCAGGGCATGATTCCACTTAGCTAAGACTTGCCCTGGTCATTTCGGGCTCCTCACACCTCTGAGCCAACTGCTGAAAGGGAGTTGCAGTGTTTGTGGAGCCCACGATTGTTCCAGACCCACACAGAGGTAAGAAAGGACACATCTGAGCGCAGCGGCTCCTTTGGTTTATTTCCTAGTTTTACCTCCCAGGCCCTGTTAGTAAGGTCAACGGGAAAATACCAACAGTCTGATCCAGGCAAGACAACAAATGGCCCAGAGCTTTGAGAAACGAAGCATGGGTCAGGCCTCCGCCCCGGAAAAGAATCAGGACCCCCTGAGGAGCTGAGGAGGGCCAAGGGAAGGCAGAGTGGGGAGCAGAAGGCGGTTCTGGGTACCAGCCGTGAACACGTGATCAGCTACCGGAACAAGCATTGTAATCATTTCTTTCCTATTTTGTTAACACATGTCTGACATATACACAAGTATTAAACAGATAAGTTTTTTCTTTCTCTGTAGCTCAATATTGACTGTCTTAATATCAGTCTGTATGTGTTGTTAAATCTATGTTATAATATTTAAGTTATGAAATACTAGGGAAGAATACGCATCACCAACGAAAACTTTACCTCCTATTCTGGGGAGGGAATCAGCGCATGTCCATTTGTATTGTACCATGCTGGGATGGGCGTAATGCTGAACTTGCTGTCCCACTTGGAGACTGAGCGTGGTTAAGGGGCGCTGTCCCTGACCAGGGGTGGACTGCAACTGCTAATCGGGGTGCGCCCACTTGATCGGAGCAGGGACCACCTAACATTAGCGAAGCCCGGGGTAGTGCATCTGAGGGTGACTGGCTATCGGCAGCACCCTGAGGGGAGCCCGCCTGGTGTGGTGGCACCGACTGTAGGCTTCTTGCCCAGGTGGAATACCAAGGGAAGGAGGGAACTGTGCTGTTTTTGAAGCCCTCCAGCCTTGCTGAGCAGTCCTACTCTGCACTGCTGTCCCCTTCAGAGGAAGGTCTCCATGGCTCCGGTTTCTTCCGGCTCAGACCAGCTCCAGCCATGGGGGGGCCGCACTCTTGTCCCTTTTTCTTCTGCGGTTTCCATTTCGGCAGAGCCCAGATGGCTTCTCCACCTCTGGACCTGGAAGCCTGTCTGGCCACTCCCTCGCATAATTATCGTGGCTTTTCCATTGTGTCTGTTCCTCTGGAGGACCCTCCCCAGCAGGAGGAGAATCCTCTGCACTCACCTGTGACCGACCGCTCTCCATCTGGGTCACCAGCTTGCGGTGGGAACAAGCGCGGGTTTTGGATCTGAATTCCAGCTCTATCAGGTACAAGGCCTGGGACCTTCCAGGGAGCACCTGACCATTTTTTCCTCTACAAAGTTAAAGTAAATTACCCAAAACAAAGGGGACTTTGAAAAGAAGGAAACCCTCACTGGCTCTAGCTCCTTGCTTCATCAGCCGTTCTAGCTGAGCTGTACATCCTTGCAATGAGCTGGGGATAACAGAGCCTGTGTAGTTGCCACGGTAATGGTTGCCTAGGTTGCTCTTCAGGAACCTTGAGGCAGCAAGAACTGCTTAAACCACTGACCCTCTTGTGGCCTGCACAAGTGTCTGACGGGTGACGTGTTGACA
This sequence comes from Fukomys damarensis, assembly GCF_012274545.1. Taxonomy (NCBI): domain Eukaryota; kingdom Metazoa; phylum Chordata; class Mammalia; order Rodentia; family Bathyergidae; genus Fukomys; species Fukomys damarensis. The sequence goes on along the minus strand of NW_022900938.1, from coordinate 3,061,324 downwards.
CCAGAGGACCAGACCTACTCGTAGAGATGTGAAAGCAGCCGCTCTCTCCATGTGACTCCCTACTCGTTTGTTCTCAGACCACCTGGTGTCTTTATCCCATAAACACAGGAAAACCTGTCTGGGGAGGCGGACTTGAAGCCGGCTCTCCAGTCTCCACACAACTGGCAGCCTCGTGAATCTAACTCTCTCTTTTGCAAAACTCATCTCAGGATCAGAATCCTGTGCAGTGGGCAGCATGGGCCCGGTCCGGTGACTCAGTCCTAGATTTTCATCCTGTCAGACTCGAGGGCATAGGAGAGATGTCGTACAGTGGTGTTGGCCGGGTGGCTGACCCGACAGTTGTCCTGTGCTCACGGGAACTCAGTGCGTGTTAGTAGTGGGCAGGATTCGTCCCTTTGCTAACCACCTGCAGGGTGATTACCCTGTCACTCAACAGAGCTATGAAGGGCTTCCAGAGACTCCATGGAAAGTACAGGGTGAATTTGGTATCGGAGATGCAAAAATCCCCCTTAGGGTGAAGGAGTATGTTTGCTTAATTTTAAACAGCCTTCTAGAACCTACTGCAGGAAGACACCTGGAAGTAAATGACCCTGTGCTACACTCTGTAGTGAGACACTGCACTAGGATTGCCTAGCGCGGCCCCAGCAGGAGAAGTTGACACGCTCACCAGGGTAGATGAAAGAGCCACGAGGCGTCAAGGCTTGGAGAGCGGGCTTTGCTCTTCCTGGGAACGCAGTCAGTGCTGCCTCAGACCCAGTGGAATCCCCCCAACCCCCAAAGGCAGGGGGAGGCAGGAGGAGGCTGGGCCGCTCTGGAGCTGGCAGGGAGACGCAGTGACAGAGGAGGGCCAGCCTGGTGCCCGAGGCCCAGTGAGGACACAGATGTGCTCATAACTCCCAAGGGGGAGACCTTCAGCCCGGGTAACAGATGGGGCGACCACGCTGTGGCTGGTAGAGCTGCTCTGGTCCTGGCCCTGAGCTCACCAGGGGTCGCACAACACAGGGTGACAGCAAAGGCTGGGCCTGCACACCACCCACAGAGGGCCCTGGACAGCCACCAAGGGCAGGGGTCCCAGAGCAAAACAAGAGACACTGGCTGGGGACAGTAAGGGCAGCAGCTGTGTACAGTTAGCGTGGAAATACTTTAATAACTAGAAAATCATAGATGGGTGTGGTGGCACATCTGTAATCTAGGCTCCTGAGAGGTTGAGGCAGGAAGATCATGAGCTCAAGGCCAACCTGGGCTGCGTAGCAAGACGCTGTCTCAAAACAAAACAAAAAGGAGAGAAAAGACAATCATCGTGGATGGTGGCGGCAGCCAGCGGAACACCAGGGCCATGCAGTCATGAAGGTGGCACTGATGTGTGTCGGTGTGGAAAGCAGAGGAGTACTGTAGAGACACAGAGGCTGCAGCTCCCCACCAGCCGTGAATCCTGAAGGCTTTGTGGTTCCTCAGAAATGGGCCAGGAAGGTCAGTGTGAGCCGTCTACACCACCTCTCGGGTGAGCTGGCTACACTTGGGCTTGGGAGAGGCTTCTGGCCGGAACAGAGAGCAGCTTCCCGTCTGGCCTGGAGCCAGTTTGTGTTTCCATAAAGAGCGTTTTCAACCCACTTAGAAATGGTACACTTAGTACAAAGCTTTTGCTTGCTTTGGAGGAGGGGAAAGGAATCCCCAGCTGATCAAAGGACACAGGAACTGGAATCTCCGCTGGAAACAGATGCTCTCTTTGTGGTTGCCATCCGCAAGCAAACCCTAAACCGAGTCTTCTTCTGCCTGTCCAGCGAGAGGTGGAGGTGGCCGAGCACGGCTGCCTGGGGTCTGAGAGGCAGAGATGGTGGGGGCCGAGTCTGCGGGACAGACACTAAGCGCCGGACCCCTCCTTGTCTCATGTAACTCGAAGAACCCACAGAGTGAGCTTCCCTCCCTTGCATAAATGAAGGATCGAGACCGAGAAACTCCAGGGTAAGGGTTGAGCCCAGGTCAGACTGCGCAGCCTGTTTGTTTCTGTGCAGGCTGTAACTGAAGAGACGCTGTCAATACGCTTGTATTGCGTCTAAGTCTCTCTTTCTTCGTTGGGTGGTTGGTTTGAGACAAGGTCTTGCTATGTGGTTGAGGCCGCTCCTGATCTCACTGTGAGGCCCAGGCTGACCTTGAACTTACAGTAATCGACCTGCCTCAGCCTCCCGAGTGCTGGGTTCATAGACCTGCAGCAGCACACCCAGCTGTGTAATTATTCCTTCAGAAATTCTTAGAAATAAAATGCCTAGGGTATATGGTGTACAGACTTTGTAAGTTAACACGTGCGTCTTCTGGAAAGCTTTGGCCACAATACAGAAAGTGTCTGTCTTACTCTCGTCGGCACTGGCGTCTTCATCGGCCTGATGGGTGAGACTTTCAGTCTGCGTTTCTCCAGTGACTTGTCAAACAGCTTTTCCAGCCGGCACACAGAAGCTGCACATCCGCTCTGAGTGCTGTGATGTTAGGAGATGAATACAGCTTGCCTGGTGTTCACATTGGGCCCGTGTAAGCACCTTTGTGTTAGCAGATTAGCCACACAGATTTCTTAGCAGGGAAATTTCCCTATGGGCCCTTGGCTGATTTTTCTGAAGAATGCTGAGGTTTTCATTCGGTCACAAGTCTTGGTTGGTTTGTTCTGCAGTAGTGAGGATTGAGTCAGGGCTTTGCACATGTCAGGCGAGTGCTCCACCACTGAGCTGCATCCCAGCCTTTAAAAAGTTTTCCATGCAGCCTCAGTAGATAACCTTGAACTTGTGACCTTCCAGTCTCAGCTCTTGAGTAGGTGGGACCAGAGGTATGCACCACCCTGCCCAGCTCAACTGCATGAATTTCTTAAAATGTTCATAGAAAATATAAATCAGCACTATTTATAATAATTAGAAACACAAATGCAGAACTCACTGAATCATAGACAGAGGATATCATAAGATTTGGACTGTTATAATCCTGTCTAATAAAAGTAAGAGGCAAGGCCAGGCATGGCGGCATACACCTGTGATCCCAGCACTCAGGAGGCTGAGGCAGGAGGATTGGCATACACACTCACACACAAATTTAGAGTCATTCTTATGCTTTTGTTTCTTTGGTTTGGTTTTTTGGGGGGTTAGTCTTTGCTTTTTGTTTATTTGTTTTTTGAGACAGGGTCTCACTGTGTAGCCCAGATCCAGAGCCATCTTTTTTCTTTTTTGTGTATCTGGGATTGAACTCAGGTCCTTGTGCTTACAAGGCAGGTGGCGGCACCACTGAGCTAAATCACTGCCTCTGGTTTTAAACTTACTATGAAGCAGGCACCAGAACCACTGAGTGAAATCCCTGGCCCTTTGAACTCACTGTGTATCTCAGGCTGGCCTTGAACTCATGGCCATCGTCCCGCCTCAGCCGCCCAAGTGCTGGGATGACAGGCATGGCTTACCACGCCTGACATGCCCTTGTTCCAAACGTACTGCTTGAGGTAAGTTCAAGATAACCTGCCCTAGTCAAGGAGACCACTACATTTCCATGAAAATGTTGGTTAAACAGCTGTTAGCAACTAACCTCTGCTCTAGGCTGGAGTGCCAGGCCCCTGGGGTGGGTGGAGCTGCAGAGCCTGCTCTGACAAAGGACACAGGTGAGTCCTGGTGGCAGCCGGCCAGCTCAGTGCCCTGCACTGCCCGCTGGGGTCCTCGGAGGCCGTGTCCCTCTGCCCCTCCTTCTGGCGTCTGGCTGAGGAAAGGGGCTGTGTGCGGCCGCCGGACACCGCCTCTCATCGGCCTCACCTGTCTCCGGGGTGCCTGGGCTAAGACCACACAGGTGCGCCTGAGTCACTCGGCTCTTCCTCCATGGTCCCAGCCTGTGCCTCCTGATCACATCTCAACTCCCAAGAACAGACCGCTGGTCACACCGAGACGTTTCCTGTGTCCCCAGTTTCTCTGTGCTTTTCTTCAGAAGTTATTGAACAATGTGATAGTAATTATAAACCTATAGACTTTTTTTTCCACATATATATACAAATATCCACTAATGGGGCATATGAACTTTCATTTTAAAGTAACAGAATTAATTTTATAGATTTACTTTTTAATTTTAACTTTTCTTTTTATCAGTCTGTGATTGCAACACGCAGCGGCTAGTGTGGGGAGTCGGTGCACGGACAGACGCAGCTGAAGTCTTTTCTCCTCCCCTGCCCTCTCCCACTGCCTCCATCTCTGGGTCCCCTTCCCATCTGCAAAAGAGCTTCCCCTGGCTCCTGTTATCTACTTTTTATTTTGCTCTTTATACTCTGGGTTTCTCATAGAAGAGAAACTAGGCACAATTTAAACTCACCTAAAATCAGGAATGAAGAGACGAGCATCAAACGTCCTCCTCATTTTACCAGTGCCTCACCTTACCCCGCGGCTGCTGTTCTCCTCTACCTGACTGACGCACCCGTCGCTGGTGGGGGACGGGGCTGAGTGGTTCGCGCCCGCTCGGGTCTGGCCAAGTCCTGGGTGTCTGTGGGGCGGCCTCCCGCCCCCTCTGCGGGTGTAACCTTGCGGGGATCGGCCCTGTCACTTACCAGAGGCTGCAGCTCCCCCACGGCTGACGTCCCCGGAGCTCGAGTCACTGTGGCTCCCAGGACCCCTCTGACACTGCCCAGCCACCCCAATTGCTCTCACATGGCCTCTGGGGTCTGCAGCTGCCCCTGCGTTCTTGGGGACCCCCAGCTGGGGCTCAGACCTGGTGTGGTTAGGGTCCCCCGACATCCCAGCCCCAGCCCCAGAGCTGGCACCCGGCTTCCTGCCACGTCTGGTGTTGTCCTGTCTCGCCTCTGCCTCTCTCCCAGCGCCAGTCCCGGCTTCCACTGGCCAGGCCCCTGCACCCTCTCCACCCCTCCAGCCCCCATGGCGCTGCTGAGGGATCCCGCACCTCACAGGGGTCATAGTCCAAAACTCAGGCTGCTGTGGCCCCCCAAGGCCCCAGTGACATAACCTGTCGCCCCGCGGGGCAGCCCCCACACTGTGGTGGCACCTGGACCTGCTACCCAGAACCCCGGTGGGGACAGCGCTGCCCTGCTCCTGTCCACCGTTGACTGGAGGGCACCGAATGGTGAGTGCAGAAACCGCACATCTCAGCAGGGCAGAGGTGCTCATAAATATCTGTTAAATGAATGGTTGGAGAAAAGCCACACCCTCACTCTGTTCCATGTGTGTGGCTCAGTGAAGCGTCTTTATTACACTGCATTCCTACAAATTAAACACCAGCGAAAAGGAGACAGAGAAAGGACCCAGCAAGCCCCAGCCCATCCCAGTCTTCTGAGCATGTGAGGCAGAGCCAGGTTCAAACTCCGGACCTCTCTTTCAGGGCCCATGTGTGGGCTTCCTGCACCCTGCTGGCCCTGGACGCACAGCCTCCTGCAGAAGCCCAGAGCCCACGCCCAGGCCACGCAGCAGGGCCTTGTATGATGAGCAGGTGTGGGGACAGGGAAAGGTAGGAAGACACCCCTCAGAGAGTGACACTGGAGCAGAAACCCAATGCTGTGGCTGGTGTCTAGCTGTCCCCAAAGCCTCAGACACTGCGCAGGGCTCAGAGCCGCTGACTGAGGGGTCTGGTGGGAAGAGGCAGAAGGTTTGTCGCGGGGAAGGTTTGTCCCCTCCCCGGCTCAGCCCTCTCCCCCCTCTCCTGCTCCTCTCCAGGCCCCTGTGCCCCCTTCCTGCTTTGGAGCCAGCAGACTATGGACTGAAACCCAAGCCCAAATCAGCCTCACAGCATCCGGTCCAGTGTCCAGGAATGAGAAAGTGACAAAGACACCTGATAAAGGCAAAGCAAGGCGCAGAGATAGCTGAGAGCACAGAAATGCCGGTGATCTACTGAAGGGACATAGGAAGGCCAGTGTGGCCACGGCAGCCAGCGCAGCAAGGGTGAGAAGCATAACAGGAAGGACAGGCAGGGGCCCGGCTGCGTGGGGCCTGCAGGGCCATGGTCAGGACTTTGTGTTTGACGACGACTCCTCCTCTCCCCCT
>NW_022900938.1:3039922-3054883 GCF_012274545.1 Fukomys damarensis | reverse complement strand
TCTCCCCCCTCCCCTCCTTCCTCCTTTCCTGGGGATTGAACTCGGAACCCTGGGCTTGTGAGGCAGGCACAGTGCCACTGAGCTACATCCCCAGCCCCCCCAGTAGGGACTCTGTGCTGCGATGCCACGGCGTGGTCTACTTTCTCTCATGAAGGCCACCTGGGCTGAGCAGACAGCGGACCGAGCGCATTGATGGTCCCAGGACTGGGGTGCTTCCCATGGTGCCCTTTTGGGGTCTCCTTCGAAACTCCGGTGGGGGCCTGTTTTTAAAAACCTCAGCCCAGGAAGGAGGATGGGGCCAGTGAGTATCCGCTCGGGCGGAGCTCTGGAGTAGCTGTGGAGGGAGGGAGTTTGCTGTGAAGTTCACCTGGGTTCCAGCCCAGAGAGAGACAGAGACAGACAGACATAGACCCAGACCCAGACCCAGAGACAGAGAAAGGAGACACAGAGACTCTAGGACCAGACCCTTCCTGGGACCGGCTCAGGACCAGGGTGGAAAGTGCAGAAAGCCCATGAGTTGCGTCCTCTCCAGGTCCCTGTTACCCAGCTGGCAGCTGGCGTGGAGGTTGAGGCACCCTCTTCCAGCCACTTTTCCCCTTGCTTTCTCTCTTTTTCTTGTTTTTTCTCTCTAGCATCTGTAAACCATTTTGTTTCTAGTCACGGCTCACAGAGCTTTCGAGGCTCATGTTTCTGCCTTCCAACTTCCAGACTCTTCCCACACCCAGGGCTGAAATGAGAAATAAAACTGAACAGGAGATGGTTGGAATTTATTTTCTCTCTGCAAAAACAAATACTGAGTTCAGTGTAAAGCACAGCGTCTTCCTGTAACAGCACCGCTGCCCCCGGACGGGCCGAGAGCTGGCAGAGCCGCCTTCACCACTTCCCTGGGGTGGCTTCACAGGACCCGAAGCCCTCAGGCTCCCAGTTCCCACATCTGAGGGGAAGGCAGCTGGAGGGGAGAATCTCCTCCAGGCGGGTGCGGTGGGCTCACCTGGATCCCAGATGCCTAGGAGGCTGATGCAGAAGGATCCTTTGTGCCCAGGGGTTTTAAAAATGAGAGGGGCGGGGAGGGAAAAGAAAGGAGAGGGAAGGAAGGAAGGAGGGAGGAAGGGAGAGGAGAAAGGAAGGAAGAGAAAAACTGCCTGGAAATTTAAAATGTGAAATTGCTGACCACTTTGGAGCAGCCCACCTTCGTGTCCAGCCCCTTCGCAGGGCTCCTGAGGGCTCATGGCTGTCTTTGCTCCATCTCTGGGTAAAGATGCCCCTCCGCTGCATGCTACGATCAGGACGCCTCTGCCACACTGGGTACAGAGTGCACAGGCCACTGGGGCTTGGCTGTGACACCCACACCACGGTCACTGGCTCCCTAGCTCACACAAGTTCCGGGCTTTCCGGCTCCGGGAGCCTTGCATTCCTTCCCCGCTCATCCTAGTCCCGAGGCCCTGTCCCTTCCGTCAGTCCTCTCCAGTGGGCCACTGGCCCGGAGAGGGGAGGAGGAGGGGAGGGAGGGAGTGGAGGGCGAGGCAGAGGTGGGGGGGAAGCGGCAGGCCCGGTGGCACAGAGGAGCAGCCCTGAGACAGCGCCTGGCGGGCGCCCCCTGCGAGCCTTGCATTCCTTCCCCGCTCATCCTAGTCCCGAGGCCCTGTCCCTTCCGTCAGTCCTCTCCAGTGGGCCACTGGCCCGGAGAGGGGAGGAGGAGGGGAGGGAGGGAGTGGAGGGCGAGGCAGAGGTGGGGGGGAAGCGGCAGGCCCGGTGGCACAGAGGAGCAGCCCTGAGACAGCGCCTGGCGGGCGCCCCCTGCAGACCCCCCGAGCTCCAGGGGCCCCCGTGGCCCAGCCGGGTGGCTGAGGCCTAGTTTAAATCTCATGGTTCACTGTTATCACCGTTCCCGGGTCTCTCATTCTGCCCAGTGTTGTCCAATTTCAACAAATGAAACGTGATTTTGCTGTCAGGCTGTGAAAAAGACAGTCGCTGGCGTGGGAGAAACTCCCGGCCCGCGACTCCCGGCTGCGCCCCACGCCCACCCTCCCAGCCCAAAGCCACCTCTCCTGCCACAGCTAGCACCGGTCGCAGGTGAGCCGGAGCCTTCGATGGGCCCTGCACACTCCAGGTGGCCCTGTGTGGCCCACTCGCTCATGGTCCCCGATGCCACACCGCGTGGGCCGTGGGGGCCCTGGCTGCCCCTGCCGAGGTTTTCCTGGGAACCTCTGCTGTTCGTGTTGGCGGCCTGGCCTTCCCCGACCGTCCTGTCGGGCTCCTCCCACAGCCCTCAGGTCTGCCCCTGGAGCCCAGCCCAAGCCTGTGGCCTCCCTCAGGCTGGACGGACCCAGGTGGAGCCCCATGGACCCTGCACGCCAGGGCGAGGACATCGGGACCCAGGGACACCCGAGACCTCCGCATCCCCGGCTGTGTGGGCTGTGGGCCACACCTCTGCCCCAGACCACCGCGGCCGGCGGCCCCCACCTGTGCAGACCCTCGCGGGCGACCGCCCCCGCCTGCTCTTCCTCTAGCGGACACAGGGCCTGAGAATGAGTGGATCAGGACCCTCTGGGCACTCCCCCTGCCACACACCGGCCTGCGGGGCACTGGACATGGAAGGGGCAGAGCAGGACGGGGCGTGGGCTGGGGCAGGCTGTGGCGCTAGAGTCGGCCAGGTCCCCATCGTCACAGCAGCCGCAACTTCTCTCCCGGTGATTTCTGTCCTTTCCTCCCTGGGTGGGGTGTGGTTGTGCACGCTGACATTTAACCTACACTTGAACTATTTCATGCCCCAGTGCCTCTTACAATCACCAGCAAAAAAACAAGTGCCCACCTGTTTTAAGACTTTATAAATGAAATTATTTTTTTCATATTTTTATCAATGTTTGCAATGCATAATGATTGCATTCACCGTGGGGAGTTCATCCAAGTACCAATGCATCGTAAATCACCTTTAAATTTTATTCTGACACCGGGCCTCATGTTGCCTAAACCAGGCTGAAACTCATGATCCTCCTACCTCAGCCTTCGTATTATTTTAAAATCTTTTAAAAAACAAAACAGTAAATCATTTGTGATGCCTTCAAAGAATATTACATTAATAAAAGCTACCCTTCACTACAGTGGGGTTTGTCCAACACGGGGTGGGAGCTAGTTTCTCCTAAAACTGTGAAGTTCTGGTCACCAAGGTTTGCAGGCCTTGGTTTCCCCGGACTCTGCTGCCCCCTGTCGAAAGATGGAGTACTGAACACGACGTCCCAGAACTGCAGTCTCTAGGGTTTCCACTGTGACAGAAAACTGGGCCTCTCACACCTCATGAATTAAGGCCAAAGAGTAGTCTGCTTCCTGGAAGGGGACCAAGAGATGCAGGGGTGGGGAGGGAAAGAGATGAAGGAAGAATTAAGATGCATTATGTCCGCGTATCAGCTCCCCTTGAGCAACGTGATCATTAAATACTGCAAACGTGGATTAATAAAATTTTTAATTATTTGCTTAAAAATATGCCAGCTCATTTTGTGCTTGGAAGTTCCCGCACAACTCCCAGCAGAAATGTGCAGTCCTCCAGGGCTGTGGCTCCTGTGCCTCACCGGCCACCAGGGACACTTGGGCAGAGCCCCAGGAAGCTATGCAGGGCCACAGAGGCCAAGGGGCCACTGTGGGAAAGTGCTAGGGCCAGGGCGACAGGAAGCCCACGCCTGGCAGGGGGAGCGCAGGCCACAGCAGAGGGGAGCTGCTGTGTGGCCGCCAGCTCTGAGCTCAGCACCCTCAGCCCGGGACACTCAGCTCCTGGTGAACAAGGAACTGCGGACCCAAGGGACACTCCTTAGGGTACACCAGCGACCACGGCCCGAGCTCGGCCCACAGGAAACACCCCACTGAGCGCCCAGCACCTGCCAGGATGTGGATGCCCCAGGGAGCTAGCTCCTGGTGACCCGTGTATCTCCCTCTCGCTCGGAGGCTGGCCCCCCCAAGCTGCACGCTTCCCCTCTTAACAGCCCTCGGCCAAGTCCAAGCACCATCGGAAACCAGCGGGTTCTTCTTGCCCTTCACCCATGTGCCACTGGTTCTCGGTCACTGCCACGGCCAGGTCTGTCCACTCCAAGGTCTCCTGGCGATTCTTCCTCAGTCCTGGAGATTCCAGGCAAGGAAATACCAGTCCTCAGAAAAAGGAGGCTCCCTTTCTCCATCAGAGCCACAGGGTACAGTCTCGTTTCAGCAGTCAGAACAGTCCACAGTGGCTACAGCACCCGTGGGCGGAAGCTCTGGTAGTGCAGCCGTGGTCCCCAGCACGGCCCTTGTCCCCTCTGCCCCTGCAGGCCCGGTGCTGGCTTGCGTTGCCTCGGTCCTCAGCCTCCCCTGGCTCACGGGGGCAGCACTGTGTGCCGTGCCTGCAGATCAGCAAGCGGGATCGTGAGGATCCACGGGAGCCCCGCAGCCTGCAGAAGGCAGAGGGTCCCCAGGCAGCTGGAGCTGGGGCCGAGCGAGCGCGCTCCACCAGCCCCACACTCTCCACCAGCGCCAGCGAATGGGCACAGCAGGAGCCACAGGGCCACACGCCTACCAGGGTGCCCCAGCACCAGCCTGGCCAGCGTTCCTCAAGGACAACTGGCTCCCACAGCACAGCCAGGCTTCCCTGGGGCTGCAGGTCCACAGGCCGGTTCCCATGGCCCTAAGCTCTTCTGCCCTTTTATCTTCGATCACTGCCACACTGGGGGCGGAGGGTTCCCTAGAGGAGGACTTCCAAACTTTAATGTACACATTAATCAGTTTCTTTGGAAGATGCAGCTTCTCAGCTGGGCATGGTGATACCGGCTACAATTTCAGCACTCGGGAGGCTGAGGCAGGAAGATCCCAAGTTTTGAGTCCAACCCAGGCAATTTACTAAGGCAACTTAACTGTCTCAAAATGCTGAAAATGAAAATTTACAAAGGGCTGTGGAAGTGGCTCAGTACAAAGATGGGTTCCATCCTCAGAAGTAAAATGAAATCGGGTTTCTCATCAGTAGGGCAGGCAGAACCTATGTGCTGCAAAGATCAGCACATCAGCCCTGACCTCCAGGCCGCACTGCCAGGGGCAGGGACCGAGCGCTCAGAGTAATGGAGCCGTTTCTCCTGGGGCCTCACCTCACCACAGTGCCAAGTGACCCTGCCCTCACCTGTGCCAGGACGGAGCCATCCCGGAGCTTCAGCCTGGACCCATCGGCTTCTCCACTCCTCTTCCCGAGCCTGAATTCCCAGCACGGTGAACCCCCCAGGCAGTGCCGACACGGCTGTCATCCTCCGGCCCCGAGGCCACAGCCAGCTCCACCTGTCTGGGTCCTGTCCCCGGCTCACCGGTAAAGGCAGCAGATGACTCAGGCGCTCCCCAGACTGTGCTGTCCAGCACCGCCCCTACACGGGCTGTTCTTTCCTGGCTCAAGTGGGAGCCCGTCGTGTGTGTGTGGTCAAGGCGCAGTCTCTGCACCCAGAAGTAAAACCCTTCTTCCCGAAGTAGCATCAGACTGCAGTAGATAAAGCACTTGCCCCAGGTTTTCACGCTGACCTTGCTCCCTCCGCCCGCCCACGGCTCCTGCCCACGGGCCCAGCTCCTTCTGTGCTCCTTGTCCCCTAGCACCCGCGACTGGCTCCTCTTGGCTCACTTCCAGGCCCTCGGGGACTGAGCCCACCTGCGGTCTTCCGTGTGCTTGGCAAGGTTTCTGGTCCTCTGTGCAGCCATTCCGGTCCTGTGCCTGAGGGTCTTGGCGGAGGGCGCAGGTCACAGCTGGCCGTGGCCAGGTCAGGACCGCGCCTCTCCGGTCCCACCCCAGGACACCGGCACCGTTGTCCTTCAGGACACTTTTAACCTCATCAGATTCAGGAGCAGCTGGAAACCAGAGCCAAACAACGGAGCATGCACAGCTGCAATGATCTCTTCTGGTTCCTTATTTTATCAAGAGAAACATTCTTTGGTTTCCTGGCATTAAGTTCCCTTGCTGGGTAGAGAACCCAAAGAGCTGACTTACTAAGCGGCATGGGCAGGAAAGCGCAGTGTGGCAACAACAGAGGCGACTCAAGAGTAACACGTGGTGCGCAGGACTTCAGACAGTAAGTTTTATTCATCGGTGGGACTTGGTGCTCGCAAGGCACCATACAACAAGTTTAAAAAATACAATACGAAAAAACTGAACAGCCAAAGAGATTAATTCCATTAGAGGGCAATGGCCCACAGAAACACCAACAAAAGCCCACAGAAAAGCCCCCATACGAACATTTAATTTCTCTCTGCTAAAGTTTGGCTTTTAAGAAACATCAAAACAAAGTGCAAAAGAAAAGGTCTTTGAGGGTTAGAGCTTCACACAGCATCTCTCACACGCCTACATCACAAAATGCTTCCCCGCACAGTAAGGGGCACCCGAGTGACCCCAGCCGGTGGAGCCGCTGGTCCCACAACTTTAGGTCACAGCCTCGTCTTTCTCCTCTCCACTAAGATCCCAGGGGCGCAAGGTGTGCCGGCTTCCTGCTCCCACTACAAGAGCCACCTCCTGAACTAGCCGGGGCCCAGCACCGGTACCCATGTAGACAACTGAACTGAACTGGAAACCCAACTAGGACTTCCCAAGGGCAGCCGAAAAGTAGGCTTTGGCTCTGGCATCTGATCGTACTCATTCTCCTGATTAATGATGACTGAAGGCCACTGAGACGCGCCAGGCAGCAGGATTTAATATGGCGCCGGGAGGGAGACAAGTGCCCGAGAACTTCTGAGCACAGGACGGTGGATTTGGAACGTGTGTCTGACTACTGCACAGTGCCATGCACTGTGAGAAAGCAGACGCTAGGTCCTGGGGACTGTTCCCGCTCACCAGTTCTCTACGTGGGAGCTCCCCAAGCCGCCATGGCCCGGGAGCACAAAGCCCTTCTCTCTGTCCACACAGCTCCAACAGTGCCCACAGCTGCAGAGGAGACAGCACCACCACGGGCAGGCAGGCAAAGGTCTGAAGCCAAGACGCCTGGGGCCGTAAGATGAAACTGGGAAAAACTTGCCAAACTCGCTGAAGCCCAGTGCCTGGTTTCCCCAGAACTCAGGGCACGTGGGCATCAGCTGCATAACCAGGGCAGGCGGGAGATGCAGCCCTCAGTGCTCAGCGTGGCCGAGGCTCCCGTCATCAGTAGGCCAGGCCAGGCCAGGGCAGGGGCGTCACCGTGTCCCGCCCAGTGGTGGGAGGCAAAGGCCCTTCCCTAAGGTACAGCGCCAAAGGCTGCACGTTCGGCTAAGACGGCCACCTGCTTTCCAAACAGACCGCAGGGTGGACTCCGGCCACTTCCTCCTGAGGCCGGGAGAAGCATTTTGGAGACAGAGGTGAGGGTGCAACACGAGTGCAGCCACAGCGCTCAGCTCTGCCGCACATCACCAACGGAACAACGCAATTTGACAAAACGCCACCACGGCACACAGCTCGTACACTGCCGACTACTTTCTACAAACCAGGCCACAAAAGCTCAAAGTAAGCCAGTTTCTACACAAACTGATACTTTTATCAAAGCTCCGCATTTTACAGTTCATGTTCAAAAAACACACACAAATTAGCATTTTGTACACAAATGTTTATTTCTCAATTAAACATTCCCTTTAAATACAAGGAATGAATTCTAAATCTTCATAAAGATGAATTAAAAATGAAATCCCTCCAGTATAGTGCGCATAATCACTGTGTTCTTGGTCGCTACTGGCGTTTATTGTTTAACATCAAAAACAAAGACAGGTTATTTAAAAATCATGCTACAGGATTTCTAGTTCTTCCTCTAGGACCAGCTCTATACTGATCGGCAATGTTTAAAATTTTACATCACCAAACTGAAGCAAGTTTAAGGGTGAAACAGCTGTGCACGGGACATGAAGCCAGCAGGACACTACAAGATGTAGTCGAGTTCGTAGCGGATGTAGGTGTTCTTATCGTCGTTGTAGATGCGGGGGTAGTGCGCGATGAGAGCATCCTGGGAGCCGATGTAGATGGAGTTGTAGATCTTCCAGTACACATCCCGGACCTTCCGAGCTGGGTGGAACAGGCCCTGCAACAAGCAAAGTACACCGTGACCTCAGTGTTCAGGCACACATGACCTTACAACATTAACAGACTGTAGAGACTTCATCGAAAAACATCCTAGCAACGCACAACGGCACAGTGGAAGGACAAACTCTCACCCCGCACCACCAGCCTCCCCCGCAGGACGGCCTGGCCCACGCCACACGCACCTGCAGGCAGTACTGCAGCATCCTGCACGGCCCGATGGCGACCCGGAGCCCCTCCAGCGCACCCATGACTGCCTGGATCACATGGGGTGACGTCTCGAACACATTGGGCCACACGTAGTTCAACAGGTGATTCAGAGAATCCTCACAGCCGAAGCCATACACGCCCAGCGACATGTGCTGCACCACTGCGCTGGCTGTCTGTCGGTGCACAAGGTCCCTGCAGAGGAGGGAAGTGGCCTTGCTGCAGCTGCTTTGCAGGAAACATTCCCCGCCTCTAGTAACCACACCGCTCACTCGGGGCGGACCTCGGGACCCACCCCACACCCTGCACCCTGCAACCTGCACTGGACTCATCTTGTGGACCACAAGGATCCACGCCACAACTTCTGCTTGGACCACTCAAGCCTAAAGCTCAAAATCAGCCTCTTTTCTAACCAATCTTCAAAGAGAAGATGAACAAGAGCCCTGTGTGTTTTTGGATTAATGCACTACTAAAAGTTGGGTGTCGTGGTGCATCCCTATAACCCCAGCACTCAGGAGGTTTGGGGCCAGCCTGGGCTACACAGTGAGACCCTATCTCAAAAAGCAGGCAACCAAAGAGGTCCATCCATGTGACTCTTACAGATGAAGGTTCACAGCACCTCACCTTCAACACTATTAATTTGCAATCTTTTTTTTTTTGTACCAGGGATCGAACTCAGGACCTTGCGCTTGTCAGGCAGGCGTTGCACCACTGAACTACATACATCCCAGCGCCTCTAGAAATCTTTGATAGTAGTTCAGATACTAGCATACAATAAGTTACTAAAAATTAAATCTCCTCTGACCAGGGATTTAGCTCAGTGGCACTGTGCCTACCTTGCAAGTACAAGGTCCTGAGTTTGATCCCCTATACCAAAACAAAAATCTCCTCTAATGTAAATATGAAATTTCATTCAAACACTTCACTCCAAGAAGATGATCAATGAGTTTCTCTCAAACCTAGAGAAATACAAACTCTTTTCCTGTGTTACCTGAATTTATGTTTGTGTCCACGGATGAGCTGCTAACCCACGTCACTCTGAGAATGAGCATGGGGTGTGCATGCAGTGGGTGGAAGGAGCTTGCACTCCACCCAGACAGTTCGAGCATCTCACGGACAGACAGCTCAGCGCCCGCTGGCATCTGCACCCCTGTCTGCTCTGGGCAGTGGGGACTGCACCAGGGCGGCACCCTCGCTGCCGACTCCCTGCCCTGTCTCTCTCGTTCCAGTTTCTCTTGTCCTAACTCTGACAGTTACTCCCTCAGCTTTTCAGCACACTGTGCTTCGATGCCTTCAGGGACAGAGACCACCACAGGGACACAGGACAAGCCAACCCCTGCCCCTCAACCTGTTTCTTATGGCTACAGAGGCCAACAGGAAAGAAAAGCAACACAAAGCTTGGTCTTCAGTCTGTTGCCCATTTCCTTCATTCCTTACAACTCTGGGTCCGATCCCCCTCTGCTCCGTGACCATTCAGCAGAGTGGTGACAGAAGGAGGCTCAGCACTAACCAGACTAAAGCCCCTCACCTTCGAGACCGAGACCCTGAGATGAACACAGCACGACCTTCGGCTCCAAGGAGCACACCGTGGGTCTCCTCTGGTCACCACCCTGCACCTGCAGTCCCCAAAGCCGGGGCTGCCCAGGTAGAGAGACAGTCAGCTCCTAGTGGTCATTCCAAGCAACAAGGACGTCTCCAGGGCCATCTCGCAAAACCAGAACCAAAGTCACAGCCCTAACCCACCCTGAAAGCTTTTCCAACGGCCAGGCTGGTCCACTTCACAGAGACAAGCCCCTTCTGCTCCTCGGCCCCGAGCCCATCCCCAACGCTGCCCAGTCGATGCCCGCACCCCACTGGCATGCCCTACAGCACTGTTCTGCGACGTCGGGAACCCACCTGGGGGTGCCACTCGAAAGCACGGCACTGCCCAGAGTGCGAGGCCACCGGGGTCCCCACCTCTCCTCAGGTGGGCCTCCTCGTCCACATGCTCCTCACCGAGATGTGCAGCAAGGCCCCTGGCCTGCACCCTGCCCTTCCGTCCCTGGACTCTGCTCATTACATAACTCAAGCAGTGCAGGGTTGGTGGTCACCATCTGAGCCACCAGGCCTGAGAAAGGAGCAGGGTGACACTGAAGGACATGCTCAGCAGTCCATGCTCTAAGGGAAATTCTAGCTTCACTCGCGGTAAGGGCTAAAAGTTCAGGTCCACCACATTAATTCATGCTCATCGCTGCCTCTAGTTACATCTAATTTAAAGGTTACTGCTTTCCAAATGTATTCATGTGGTGGTGCACGCCTGTAATCCCAGCACTCTACTCGGGAGGCTGACGCAGGAGGATCACTGTGAGTTCGAGACCAGCATGGGCTACAAAGTGAATTCCAGGTCAGTCTCAACTACATAGCGAGACCCTGTCTCAAAAAAACAAAACCAAACAAATGTATTCTGAAACACTGCCATGTAGGTACAGGCGGATTAAAACTGGAGGAGGGAAACTTGGAAAACTACAACATACATACTAAGACATCATATGTACAGTTTTGTAAAAATCCATCCAAGTTACTATCTTCTCTTCTTTGCAGGGGGAGGGGGTGGCAGGAGATAGGCTCTCACGATACAGTCTAGGCTGGCTTCAAACTCAGAACGATCCTGCCTCAACCTCCTCAGTGTTGGGATTTCAGGCATGTGCCACCACGCCTGAGAAGACTCTCTCTTCTAACAACATAACAACATCACAACAAACAGGTCACCGGATAAATAAGTTCTAATGTGAAAGAAGAATTATTTCTTTGCATTTAGTTCGTCACTCACCTATCCATTAAAGCATCTTCCAGTAACGGCGTCACAGCGTAAATGTAGTCTTTGCCCATTTCACCAATATATTCGAACAAGAAGGACAGTGACTTCAACACCCCATTCTGAACATTGAGCTCAGGGACTCTGTACTCGTTCATTAGGGCAGGGAGCACTGTGAAGGGGGAGCATGTCTCGGCGACGATAGCTATGGCGACAGTTGTGCACACTCTGTTCTGCCTTTCCTGAACCTTGAGGTTGTTCAGAAGTGTGGCCAATACGTCGTGAGGGCTGGAGAGAGAGAGAAAAAAGGCGGTGGCAAACTATCACATTCCAAGTCAAAACTCATGCAGGGGAAAGTTAAATATGGAAAGGAATCGAGTAAGAAATCACTAGGAACTTGGTAATTTTATTTAAAAAAACGCAGTATTTTCAAGTCAGTAGCGTGTTGTTCCTGTCCCCCACACCACCCAGTACCGGGAATCGAACTCAGGTCCTTGCGCTTGCAAGGTAGGCAGCAGGACCATTGAGCTATATCTCCAGCCTGTTGTTTCAGTTTTAAATTCAAAAGAGGATTAATTTTCAAACATCATTTTCCATCTTCAAATGTTCTGAAGCGTAAAGGCATTGAGTACACGTTTAAGGGAACTCTGGGTGTCAGAACAGACACCAAAGATCCTGAGGCAGAGCAGCCAGAGCTCGGGCCTCACACGCAGGGCACTGTCCCTTCCTCCAACACTGCCCAGGACAACGGGCAGTGGGCAGTTATGTGTGCCGCCAACTTCATCTCAACACCACTGAAACTAGCAGCGATGTTAACCAAACACAGGAGAAAGAAGCGTGCATCCTGAGAGGCGGGGAGCTCAACCCCATTAATGTGACTTTTATTTCTTAGAAATGCTTTCTTAACTGACTAAGCCACACATTTTCTGAATCGCTATTCCACCTAGTCTGGTACTGATGGAAAAGTACGTAAGCACAGAAGGTCCCATAAAGCTGTAACTAACTTAAATTTATGGACTAACCATAAAATGACTTTTAAAAAAACACACAATATCCTAATATGTGACACAAATTATACCGTGATATTAAGAAACTGCCTTAATATTTTAAGCAATAGCCTATAAGGACCAAAAATTTGAAATCACTCTAAAAACGGGACTGTTTCCCTCCCTGAGGGTCTAAAGTTGACAAATGGATATTTTAAAGCCTTTTATGTAGTCTAATTAAATTTTTAAACTTTTAAATGTGTAAGGTCAATGGCTAAATGAAATGCTTTCTCAACTGCATCAATATTATACCTCAGGAGATTTCTACACAGAAGTATTTCCCAAAACCACGAGTCTACTGAGACATAAGAGTGGAAATACTCACCCAATGGCCTTTGCAATATAGCCAAATGTGTTGACTGTGGCTCTGCGAATAGCTTTCTTGTGAGCTTTCAGGAGCTCTAAAAGCTCAAAGCAAATCCTCATCCACTCTCTTGCAGACACATATTCAGCTCCCCTAATTAAAAAAATATATATTTTTGTGATGTTAAGGTTTCTGTGCACTGCTGGGGACAAATCCAGGGTTAGGGTTAGGGTTAGGGTTAGGGTACTCTCCCACTGAACCATGACCCAGGCCCTCCAAAAGTTTGAAAAGGTAAATGTGCAAATTCAGTTCCCAAAACACGAACATTAAACAAGTTATTACTACTCCTCAAAAGGGCTGATTTAGTCAAAACTATACTGTCAACTTTCCACTACTGAGCTGAAATGACTAAATGTAACATTTGCAACACAGCAAATCTACTGACTAAATGTGAGCCTTTATAAAATGTCAGGCCACCTTCTCACCTGTCAGCAATGCGCCCAACAAGGTCGATACAGTTCTCTTGCACTTTCTCATGCCTGTTCTTCAAGATGGGAGTAAGTCGGGGCAGCAGGTCCTTAATGGGTGGGGTCATCTTGTGCATACCTATATAACAGAAGTCAGCACTTCAGTCAGCGCTGGACAGTAACCTCTGGGCACTCATTCTGCCTTTTACTTCATAACGTACATGTGACTAGGCACAGATAGAAACTTACAGCTGCCTAAGGAGAGAGAAAAGCCCCAGATTCTGACCAGACTCAGAACTGTTTTTAACTTTTTATTAGGAACTTCTGATTATGCATAGAAATGAAAGAAATCAGTGAAGTGATTTAAAGAATGATGGGTACTCAGTAACAAAAAAAAAGGTTTTCTTTGGTTCTGAAATGTACTTATACACTGACATGTAATTATGGGGACAGCTTATGTTCCGGCCATACACAACAATGTAAGCCAGAGGCAGACATGTAAATTAAAGCAAAATTGTCCAGAAAGGGCCCCCTTACCCTTTAACTGCAAAACATACAGAGCTCCAGTCTCCCTGCAATGCAGGGCATACTTGGATGGGATTTACACCTACGAAGAGAGAAGAAAGGAGGCAGCTGGCAGGGGCTCTTGCTCTAACTAGAAGTGCTCACTCTGCTCTCTCGAGGGCTTTTCCTGTGTTTCCCTGCAAACAGCCTGGCTCACAACTTCCTGAAAAGCAGTGCCCCAAGAGTGGCCAACTAATTCTGGCAAGTCACTACCATTCTAGCAGACACGACTGGGCTGAATTGGGAATTACATGTAAATGTAACCAAAGATCCAATACATTGCACAAATGCTCCTTACTAAAATGAGAAAAACAGTGGCTACCACAGTCAGCTATTTTGACCTCGTTAGGTTTCTTCTGACCAAGGAGTTACTTCAGATAGCACTTTTGTTCAATTACAGTGAGATTAAACACAAGAAATCATTCGCTTGCTGTGCATGTCATAATCTGCGTTTCATACTCCCTAAAACAAAAAGCTCTGTTCTCTATATCCAAATATTTATAATATACTTTTTTTTTTTTTTTTTTTTTTTTACAGGGACCTTGCGCTTGCAAGGCAGGCAGTGGCACCACTAAGCTAAATCCCCAGCCCTATGATATAGTTTTATTTTTACTATGGGTTAGAAAACTGAATGAACAGGTTTTAAACTATGGATATAAAAAAGATCAGACAATGACTTTATCAATCCCCCTTTCTTCCTAATTATGTTCCTAGAACTGATAGCAATCAAAAACTTTGTCATCACAATGTACTAATCCAAGGTGGAAAAGGCACCTGCAATTTCATTCTAAAACTAAAATAAAGCTCCAGGGCTGCCCTCCCTCATGAACAGGACATAATATTTTTAGCAGACTCACTCCTTCTAGTAGCCCCTCTCCTGTGGCTGTTGCCTCCTTACCTCTCAGCTCCTAAACTTGCCTCTTTTTTCTATGAAGTATAAGATGGGCTTAATTAAGAATGTACAATTTTTGTGACTGCTTCTGACTTAACTACAATCTTGAAGAGCTTTTTTAGTAATAAAGATCACCCAACTCCTAAATGATTCTATATTTTACTTTCAAAAATAAAAAGTAGTTAAAAAAACAACAAATTCTTACATGACCAGCAAATTCCATACCTATTACATTTACAATGGCCTTCAGGGCTCCAAGAATGCTGCCCAATACTTCAGGATACTCTTCACCCAAATATTCATACAGCACGACACCCAAGTGCCCCATCAACTTTTCCTAAAACCGAAGAGAAATGTTAAAATGTCACTATTCACATCAGGCTGCTCAGAGAAGAAGCAGGAATGTGGTGGGAAAGCTTACCTCCTGGCAAGTCTTCATGACCACAGCAGTGCGAGAGATCAAGTCCGCTGCCTGCTGCCTGACTTTGGCGGATTTGTTGTTTAAACGCCACAGAACTGTACCGCAGATCTGAGGCAAGTACGGTTTGACTCGTTTCCCAAGTGCATTGACCACTGTGCCAAAGCCATTCAACATCACAGAGTCCTATAAAAGAAGCATGAAGTTGTAGTAAAAAAAAAAAAAAAAAAAAAAAAAAAAAAAACA
>NW_022900938.1:3023955-3039884 GCF_012274545.1 Fukomys damarensis | reverse complement strand
AAAAAAAAAAAAAAAAAAAAAAAAAAAATCAAGAACCAGAACTGTTTCTTTGCAACTGACAAGTGAAACAATTTTTTTAAAACATAAAATCCAAAATGTGGGGCAAAAGAACACTTGATAAACAAATGGGAATGTACATGTTTTTAAAATTATTCCAAACTTAATTACTTTTTAGGGAAATTTACTTGAAAAATTGTAGGTTTTTCTACAGATAAAAAGTCATGGGATTATGCCCTAATTACCTCTGTAGTCTGTTCTTGGAAAGCATAAAGAATACCATCAATCAGCTGTTCTTCAAGTTTGTGATCAATATCAGCTGCTCCCAGGTTGCCCATAATTTTCTCAATTGTTTCCATCACCATTTTCCGGTACTGCTCGGCTTCATCTTTCAGATCATCCACAATCCTGGATATGATTTCTGCCGCACCTACTTTGTTTGCTAACTCCACGGTGGTATCAACTAACTACAAGGGCAAAACAAAAGACCTTTAAATCTATTGCTTCCCCAAAGAAATTAAGAAACATCACAAAAACCTGATATTCTAAACGTACTACTTGGCTAGTAAACAGGCTAAGATCATTTATTAGTAAATCTCAAGAAAAAGTGACTAGAAAATTTAAATGAGCCTAGGACACGCTGACAGACACTGAACTGACAAAGGTGCAAACTCTGAAGGGCACAGCAGTGCCAACCTGCAGCCCTGCTACTCAGCATCATGTGCAAGAGGGTGGCAAGGCAGAGCCCAGCCTAGGCAACTCAGTGGGACCCCATCTAACAATAAACAAATTTTTAGAAGGCTGGGGGTGCAGGTCATTGACAGAACACTTGCTCACCATCCTGGGCTCACTGCCCAGTGCCATCAAAAAATAAAATAAAGGGCCGGAGATTTAGCTCAGTGGTTCTGGCCATCTGCCTCGCAAGAGCAAGGACCCAAGTTTGATCCCCGGTACAAAAAAAAAAAATCCATTCCCAGTTGAGTACTCTATATGCAAAATCAAAATGGAAGTTAACTGGATGACGAAAATCTAATCCCTTTCACAATTAAACACATACAAACTGTGAAACAATGGAAGAAAAGTTAGTGAAAATAATCTAAAAACATTTTTTAACAACTAAAAGCTTACCTGTCGGTAATTTCTTCTATCCAAAGCCATTCTGTGCTGCCAGAAGTGTTTAAAGAAAGGGGGAAGAATCTCTGTTTTAATGTAGTTTGCTTCTACACCATCTGTTCCACAACACTGTTTTACCACCTAAAGGCCAAAAACAAGAAATCAAGGGCTAAGGATTTAGCTCAGTGGTGCCACCACCTGCCTTGCAAGCACAAGGTCCAGAGTTCAATCCGGGGTACAAAAAACAAAACAAAAAAAAAAAAACAAGAAATCAAACAGTACCGATATGACATACCAATGATAATGAAATTTTTAAAATGAAATTTTATCATGAAACAAAACCAGTTGAGGTAACCAATATGGAAAACTTTACCTTCAGCACGATTTTCTTCATTTCTTCATCAGGAGACTGGAATTCTCGAATAAGGATTAACATCACTTCTCTGGTATAGTAGTTGGCATATTCTGCATCCATGAGAGGGATAAGATACCCAATAGCCTTTAAGAAAGCAGCCAAACCCTATTTTCCAATTAAAAAAAAAAAATTAGAAAATTAGGTTTGTGCTACCTTAACGCTAGGGAGTAGAAATTCGAGCCAGGCACTGAACTGGCGTCTCACCTTCCCTCTGTGCTGGCGGATCCCCTTCCACAGAGGCTTCAGTACAGAATCAAAAGACTCGATTCCATACGGAGTCGCCGCTTCAGCCAAGGCAGCAATGGCCAGCGCGCTGATGGTTCGAACCTTCTGCTGCTCATCCACAAGACCTACGAAGCCAAACACAGGCTTTATCTAGCACCAACACTACCTCGTCTCAACCAGATTCCAGTTGGTACACCTAACCATTCAGGCAGACTGCAGAATCTGCACAAAAGGCAAAACTGGTCAAAAAACAGTATAAGCCAGTCTGCTAGCAATTTCACAAATCCTATTATAAAAACTTAAGGTGTCTATGTAGTTAAGCCCATCCACTATCTCCCTAATTCCACAGCCCAAATTTCAGGACAACTGTCCTAGAAAAGACAACTCACCATGCTCAATGATTTCAACTAAGCTTCTGAGATGTGGCAAGATGGCACAGCCCATGAGAATAGCTATCTGCTGTACAATCTTAATACCCGTGTGTCTGGCTTGCCAAGACTTCTTGCTTTTGCACACAGCTTTTAAGAATGGCAATAAAGAAGGAATGCCGAGGGCAGAGGCTACAACAGCGAAGGCTCGCGCTGTCGTGTTACGGACATACTCGTCCATGTTGTCTATGTCAGGTCTCATGGTAGAGATCATGGTAGCCAGACCAGCAGCCTAAGGGGAAAAGAAAAAAAGCTCGTAACATCGAATTTCGGCCATGACTTTCTATACGCAAATAATCCCATCAACAGATGCAATCTCTCTTCCCTAGAAACTGCATGTAAATACCTTTGCTAAATTAGAAATGATCTCTCGGCCTTCCACTCTGGCATAGTAATCTTCATCAATCAACAGTGGTTCAATGACCACAAGAATCTGAAATAAAAACAAACAAAAAAAGAGCAGCAGGTAATCTTTCACATCAGTTAATGATGTCACACTCAGGCAAAAAAAAAAAAAACAAGAGAAATGTAAAGTTACCAGGACTCTTGTGAATCAAGGGAGAAATTAAAATTTTCAATTACATAATGTCACAACCCTGATACAGATGGAATTTTGAGTGAACTGTTAACCATATAGACTAACAAATATTTAGCACTTTTAACACAGAAAACAGGCACGGTGGTACATACCTGCAGTCCCAGCTACTGGACAAACTGAGAATTGTAATCTCTAGGCCTGCACTTTCAACTTGGTAAGGCCTTGTCTCAAAATACAATTTTATTTTTTGTTTTTTTTTTTTTTTCCTGGTACCAGGGATCAAACTCGGGTCCTTGTGCTTGTGAGTGAGGCAGGGACACCACTGAGCTAAATCCCCAACCCTCAAAATATAATTTTAAAAGGGGACTTGCCTACTTGCCTAGCATTTGTGAGGCCCAAGGTTCAATCCTCAGCAAAGAAAGGATAAAACAATTTACAATTGCTATTACCAAGACAGTTCCTACTCTCATCCCAATGTCCATGAAAACAAAATATATGAACTCATTGCAGTTAGAGTGCCAAAAGGTCACACCTACATAAACCTGCATCTGCACAGGCCATGTTTGCATCTGTGGACAGCAAACCTAACCCTGGGTCCCGGAGCACCTTGCAGTGAACTGAAAGAGTGAACTTTCCTTTCTAATGTGAATGTACAAAATATGCTCTTTTAAAAGAATTAAATTCCCAGGATACAGAAACTGGTCAAAAAATCAAATTCATAAGTTCCTTCTATATTAAAAACTAAAACCATAAGAGACAACACTGGAGAAAAGATAAAAAACAAACAAAAAATACTTGACAACAACAAACCTTGTGCACATACGGCCGGACTAAGTCATCCAGTTTGTACAATATCCTATCAATGACTTTCACGAGCAAATGGCGCTCCTGGTCCTCAAGCGTAGGAGACATCAGCAGGGGAAGAATCTGATTAAACAGAGGGCCAGCTCCAAACTCCCTCGCTTTATCAGTGATCTGGCGCAATGCAGCCTTGGGAAAAAAAGGAAAAGGAGTAAATTCTTGGCAACCAAGCATTTGAGAAAGAGCAGATTTCTCCAGGAAGACTCTGGGTAACTTCACATTTCGGTGTACTCCTAGGCAGATACTTCAGAGCAGCACGAGGACCTCAGAGTTGGAACTACATGACCAACTGAGCACACCTGACAGGCCGATACATCTAACATCCCTCACAGGACCGGCCGGCTTTACACCACACACACTGCTAACAATTTCTCATACTTTCGCGCCTTACACACACTGGCTTTAACAACAAACAGGAGAGTTTTCTTTTCCTGTATCCTTAGTAGTACAAAATTCTTTGATAAAGTCAACTAACCTTCATACTACCTTATCTTTCTCTGATTCCATGCCCCTGATAAAGACTAAGAGAACTGAAAATTTCCAAATGTAAATATAACCAACATAATGACTTAAGCTGATACTTGCTTTTCTCATCGGAGGTGTTCCGTTCTTAATTTTTAAAAGCAGCTTCATTATTTTCCTCTCTTTTTGCTCTTCTGGACTAAGTGTTGATTCATCAACATCAACCTACCGTAAAAAACATTTAAAGGTATGTAAAGATGTGTAATTTTAATTCTCAAAGTGTAGTAATTCATTTTTCCTATTATCACTCACCAAAAGTTTGTCAAAGTACTGAATATCATCAGGTTTTAAAAATGGAAGATTTCCAGAGGGCTGGTCATTGACACTTTTCATGGTTCTATCTTCTGTCTGCATGTGGAAACCAGTCATTCCACCTAATGGTGTTGGAGTTGCTGTCAGCTTCCGGGCCGGGGTTCGAATGGGGACATAACCAGCTGGAGGTGGAAGTACCTAACAGAGGTGAGACACAGGTTAGCATTTCGACTTTATAAACTGAGAACAGCCAGGCATGGTGGCACACGCCTGTAATCCCAGCACTCAGGAGGCTGAGGCAGGAGGATTGCTGTGAGTTCGAGACTAGTTTGGGTACATAGTGAGTGCCAGGTCAGTCTCAACTACATAGTGAGACCCTGCCTAAAAAAACAAACAAACAAACAAAAAACTGCGAACACCACAGAGAATAGTATTTACACTCCAAACAGTTTACAGCTTATCATCTAGGGAATGTTTTAACTACCTGAAGAAAAAATACCTATCCTACTGTTCTACCTTAATCAGAAGTTTAAAATATTTAATTAGCACTGAAGTAAGTATGTAAGGAGTGTAGGGAAATAAGAACATACATGAGGCAGGCCTATAAAATTCTGATCATCTTCAAACAATCTCTACCAACATACTGGCAACCCAATGTGACAAAACAGTTCCATTAGAGAAAAAAAAAACATAAGTATTCATATAAACAGAAATAAACTTACATGGTGCGAATAATGTGTAAAGGCTACATATTTTAGTAGTAAATTGAAGCGCTGACATAAGATACTGCACAACAAAGACAAATCTGTATGCAAGTCGGGAATTCTAGACAAGAGATAAATGCATACACTAAAACCAAGATATTTACCAAAAAAGGCTTATAAAACACACCACCTAAATTTTTTGCAAAATGAGAAATTTTTATAAAAATGTGGCCTAACAACCAAACAAACAAACAAATAAAACAATAAAGAATTTGTTTAAAAGTTGGTAGGAGACTTTCTAAGGCTTTTTTAAAAATACAACTTCTTGGGCAGGTCAATAAGCCTAAATAGGTCTTCTCCAATGAGCCTGAACTGTCAGGTCTAAAAAAATGACTAGATTTAAGGTTTGTTTTGTTTGTTTTGATACCAGGGATGGAACATGGGACACCTTGTGCTTGGGAGGCCGGCGGCACCACTGAGCTAAATCCCCCACCTAGATTTAAGATTCCACTGTATTAAATATACATTGATGCTCTGTGCTCTTTTATCCTTTTCTGTGCTGCTAGTCCATGTATGTGTCAGCATGGACCATGGACTAAGAATTCTGAATAAACTGGAATTTATGCTCTGGGAGGCCGATGAAATCAATGTCAATGACAGCCGCACCACTGTGCATTAAGATACAAGTCTACAGTTTTCAACATTTACTTTTCAAAATTTTACTCATCAGTAGAATTCACTAGAAAGAACTAACTGTTCTTCCTACTGATACTAAAGAAATCAGTGACTACAACTGAAGATACTCAGTCAGCTGACAACAGGCTGTCTACCCATAACATCGCGTCGAGGTTCACAGTTTTAAAGCACATAATCACATGTGAAACAAACACTAGCGTACACTTCACAGGAGAGGGGATAGGCACACACTGTGAACTATAAAAAAGCAGTAATCACTGGAAAGACCAGGTCGATGATAGGTTCCAGTCTTGGTTGTAACACTAGCTACATAACCAGAGAACCTTCGGACCAGCAAAAACCCCCAGAGTGCCAGGTCCTGAGAAAATCACAATTCAAACACCCTTCAGGGCTGAGAACGTGGTTCACTGGCTCTTGCCTAGAACATGTAGGGCCCTGGTAAAAGCAAGCTATCCCACACTGCTAATGGGGAAGCTCCCAACGGATGGCCCACACACTACCACAAGTCCAAGATTTTTCACTTTCAAAAAATAGAAGATGCTTCACACTACTCATTTCATCTCTTATTATTCTCTGGAATAGCTGAAACACGTTTGGAAATACGTACAAGTATGGAATGGCATTAGTAAATCTGGGCAAGACCAATGCAAACTTGTAAGTCAATTTTTTCAACAAAACTGAAAATTCATATCGTCAATATCACCACACTGATATTCACTGTGACTACCTTGTATCCTTCTGGGAACATGGCATCCAATTCTTCATCGGAGAGTGGGCGGTTTCGCTCATCAATTTCTCTCTCCCACCTCCAAGCCTGAAGCTGTTCAGGAGTCATACTCATTATGTGACCTACAAAAAAAAACAAATGTCTGTAACGATCTACAGTATAAGGTATGTATGAGGACTTGTGACAGAACACAAGATCAACCCTAATATTTAATCAGTTTCATTTTACAAATGCAAACTAAGACTAATTCTACATTCTCTTATTCTTGTTAAAAAGCTGTCATTAATGGCATGCAGAAGACAACAGAGAAGAAATCCCAGAGGGAAACATGATTCCCTGCAATGAGAGTGCGCCTACCTGGAGTTGGGGTGGCCATGTTCATGGCTGGGGTGCCAATGGGTGTCTTTCCAGGGGTCAGAACAGGAGTGCTTCCACCCATCTGACTGGCCGGGGTCTCATCCCAACGGGACTTTCTTTTACTGGCTCCAGGAGTCGGTGTCTCCCCAATTGAATCTCCACCTCGATCTGTTCGAGGAGTCTCAGCCCATCCACTTCCGTGCCCGGGAGTATCTTCAAAGGGAAAGGGGCAGAAAGACCACAGTGTTAACCACTGTTAAAACAACTGTTTACTCTCCATTACACATCCAACCTCACATATTCAGAGGGTTATTCTTAAAACAAACACATTTAAAATTGTTATGTTCCCATTTGTACCATTTTTTGTGTTGCTTTTCTACTAACTACAAAAACATGCACATATTGTTAACAGGAAAATGAAGTTACTTTTTCCCAATCATAACATCTCTATGCAAAGCTAGGCACTCCGTACTTCCACGCACAAACAGAAAAACTCTGCACGGACAACCCGACACGGCCCCGTCCAGTACACTGCCGCACTCTCCACAGCGCCACAAGTCTGCAGCTGTCACACAGAAGGTTTTACTATTCGATCTTACTGTGCCACAGCTATCCCTGTAAAAAGTTTGTGAAGCAGCTTGCAATCATCTATATAAAAGACAAAAGCTTTGGCAAATTCAGCAACCGAATGTAGAAAACAAGGTTACTGGAGAATGAAAGGGAAGAGTGAGTAGTTTACACATAAAGAATCTCTCACTGGGGTAATGAAAAGGTCCTGGAAGTGAGCACTGGCGATGGGTGCACAACACCAAGAGTGGACCAAGCCACCGGATTGTACAGGCAAAACAATCACTGCGCAAAATGCTACGCCTGATGTGTTTTACCACAATGGAAAACAAAAGGTTACCATCTACAAACTAATTTCTTCTAAAATCCTTTATAAAACACACCTGAAAGCCTATAATCTGCTCAGCTGTCCCCAACAGCTGGATACACACGCATCCTGGCTCCCAACGTACCTCTCTCGGTTTTGGGGGTCTCATCCCATCTGTTTTTACGAGCGCTGGAAGTCGCGCCTCCATGGCCCGGGGTCGCATGGCCAGGTGTGTCGCCTCGGCCAGGAGTAGCAGCTCCCGCAGGTGTGTGACTCGGTGTGGGATCCCAAATTTTTGAGCCGGGGGTTGCTCCGGGAGTTTCGCTTCCTTTTGCACGACCTGGAGTCTCATCCCATCTTAAAGATGGGGTATGCCCAGGGGTCTAAGCAGAGCCGAAAACATTATTTCATACACCCACACAGCAAGAAAAATAACTACACAATTTGTTAAAAACATTAAACAAATGAATTTTTAGTTCTAGTCCCTATACTACCCTTCTGCTTAAAAGGCACTTTCTTGCAAACATATTTACAATCAAAGATACAAGTTTTAATACAGAAGTGAAAAAACAGTCCTAGGTTTTTTTTTAAAAAGTGCATATAAATCCTGGATATGCCACTATTATCTGTTAAGGTTTTTCTATCTAGACCCGCAGTGAAAGATGTCCAGCTACAGCTACAGCAGCACTGCTGAGGCTGATGCTCCAACACATACACCACCATTCTAGAAATAGTTTTTACAGCTGTCCAATTGTGTGTTCAATAAATAAGCATGCTTTGCATTGTCCAGACAATTTATCTTTCCTCCACCTCCTACCACAGGATTTCAACCCTTGAGAGAACTTCGTGTTTATCACCACATCTGTGCCAAGTGATACCGACCATCTGGTAGAAAAAAACATTAAAGGCGGGCATAAGGAAGTGCAAGGTACACAGGGTGTGAGCAGAGACTAGAAAGTGACTGACAAAGGGCGTTAGTGTGCAATACAAAAGAACCTCCACGGTACACACAGTATCACTGTAAAGCAGATGGCTTTGTGTAAGCAAATCAAAATTTAGAATTAGACACTATATCCCTTAGGTAGTAAGCAGGATTCACCATACTTTACGTATTTGTTTTGAAGTTGGATGTTCTTACAGACCACTGGTTGCATGCCACAGCCTGCTGTGTTATCACTGAAAGATCTTAAAGTTTCGCCATCACTGCTATGGACCCGAGAACCCTACCCTGCTATCGGGGGTATTAAGACTATATTACTCAAGGTTGGGAAATTATGGATTAGGTAAGAGCACAAACTGTTCAAACAGTTCATTGTGGCACTTGCCTCTCCTACTGGATTAGAGAGGAGGGAATAAATCCTTCCTACTATGCACTGGTAGTCCACAGCCACAACCAGGGTAAAGTTATGGTAAATGGGCAGCATGAAAGAAAACATGGTCTTTCTATAGCTCTAACAGGAAAGATAGTCTTTTATTGTTGCTATTGCCTGATTTTTGTTTTTTGAAACAGAGACTCACTATGTATGTAGCTCAGGCTGTGCCTCACCTCAGCAGTTATCCCAGGCTGGCCTCACTCAAGGCACTCCTCCTGCCTCAGCCTCCTGAGTGCTAGGATTATAGGTACATGTCACTATGCCCAACTAATAAACTATTATATATGGTTATCGTGAGAATACAGTTAAACAATTATCAGCGGAGAAGGTGATCTCAGTTTAAAACAGCACTGAATGCCAGCCACAGAATTGAAGTTAGTAATTAACGATACTCAGTCAGCAACACCCAATTCTTATATGGATCGAATGGGGAGTTCTCAAATCTCAAATTGAGATGTGCAGCAGGGATGTGTTAGGGTTAACACAGCTCACTTCTGAGAGCAGGAAAACAGTGCACAGTCTAACAGACCTTCTCTCACACATCAATGAATGACTAGAGGTAATAATGATTTAGACTGGTGTGGGAGAGACAGAAGTCACACAGACCCTGATTATATTTACAAGTGATGCCAATGACCAGTGCTGGCAGAGGGGATGGGATGAGAAGAGTAGGCAAGGATGACCCATATTAGCAAGGCAAGTCCAACAGCTAATGGGGGAAGGGAGGACTAAGTCCAAACAACTTTATTCTAGAAACAACTGCCTTTGAAATGCTAATAAACATCCAAGCCAGTGTGTCAGGACTAACAGACAAGTCTGAGGAACAGAGGGGGCGGATTTCACAGTGTGGGAGTTGTCTTACACAGTTGGCACAGAGAGAAATGAGATCCTAGGGAGGGAGTGCACACAGATGAGAACTCCAAGGGCTGAGCACCAGAGGACTCCAAAGCCCAGCCCTGCAAAAGGAGAGGACTGGACAAACAAGAGCGAGGAACAGCAGCCGGAGGGAGAGGGACAGAGCCTTAGGCCAGAGGCCAAGCAAGAAAAGGGCGTCCAGGAACACACAAGAAGTCCAGAGTAGCAGGAGGGCTGAGCAGAGAACAGACTTCTGGACTAAGCAACAAGAAAGTCCAGTGACCTCAAGGCACTGCACAAGGAAAGCAACGACTAGGTAAGCAGACAGCACACACCTGCCGAGTATCTCCTGGCGTAAAGAGACACAGCGGGCGGGGTGGGAGCGGGAAGAGGATGTGAGCATCAAGGGATGTTCTGCTGCACGCCGCTTTTCCTTTCTCTAAAGACAGTGAACAGCTCCCATGTGAGAGGAGGAGGAGAGTAGAACAGACACAGGCACACTGAGGACACAGAAGAGCTGTCCACTCTGGGGGAAACAGGAAGCAAAATCATCAATAACACTGAAGTGCTCAGGAGGTACAGCAGGTAGAGACATGGGGTAGACACGCTCGGGGGGAGGAAAACAGCATGCTGCTTAGTGACTGCCATGTTCCTCTTCGGGGTGACGAAAAGTTCTGAAGAGCAGTAGTGACTGATGGTCACATAGTCACACAACACTGACAGTGTGATTAATGCCAATGAACTGTACATTTAATGGTTAAACCAGGTTATTTATGTAACTAACATTTTGCCACAATAAATTTCTTTTTTAAAAAACAAAGGTTTCCTCTGAGAGGGTAAAATCATTCAGGGAAGGAGTGCGGTGTCCTAATATCTATTTGCCAGCTGTGACAGGAAGCTTGTGTTATCCACTAGAAAACGAGGATGGCTACTAAGTCGTACTCTCAGCCTCACAAGGCGGCAAGTTCACAAGCTCACAGGTTTCTCAAGGTCCACGGTGAGGACAGAACTGCCCCACCCATCCTGAGGAGCCCCACGCTCACCTGCCTAAGGGGAGGAGAGAGGGTGAAATGCGGCCCTGAAATGGGGCCTATTCTGGTATCGCCAGTATCCTCACAAGAGACTAAACAACGGAAACAGACACTCGAGGACACAATCACGGAAATCCAGCAACCTGACGCCAGCCCAGAGGCATGCAGACCTTGGACGTGGAGCCTCCATACTGTGAGAAAATATATTCTGTCATTTAAGCCAAGCACAGTAATAACTCCATCATGGAGAAAAAAATGTAGTAGCAATAAAACATCAAAAGCAATCACCTCTGCCTGGTCCCAACTGGACAGCTTTTTGGGAGTGGCACCAGGAGTCTGGTCAGCAGTCTGATCCCAGCGCCGCTTTCGTTTTGAGGGAGGCTGAGACGCTGCTGCGCCATTGACGACTTTCAGCTCTCCAGCTTTAGCTTTCTCTGCTAGCTGTTGCCTAATTTCTCTCTGAAAAACATATGAAAAAGCAAAAATATTTACTTTTAAAATGCTTCCCACAAGCTTAGATATCACATTCTCTTTTATAAGAAACCCAGAATAAAAATAAAGAGAAAAACACAAGACGGATTACAGAAAGCAGGGAGACAGATTGCTCTCAAAGGGGAAGAGGGCCAGGAGATGGGAGCGAGGGGGGACACTGGATGGAGGATGGAATTAAGTACATGTGCTATGTACAGGTACCAGGTATGCAAACATCTCGGACCCCACAGACTAAAATAACAAAAAATGCTATAAAATTAAAAACAATGAAAACCACACACCTGATGATAAAATAACTAGAATGCTTGCAAGAGAGGGGTGCAAAGCTCAGTGGTACAGAGCTTGCCTAGTATGCCTGAGGACCTGGGTTCAATCCCAACACCAGGAAAAAATGTTTCCAGTACGTTTTTGTGTCATTACCATTTCCACGTAACGCCTTATTTTATACTTTCCTCAATTTACTGTGTTACTGGTGGTCCCATTTCTTAGTTTCACTCTTTTCTGTACTTCTAGTTTTACACACACACAACTTTTTAAAAAGAAATAACCTCTGCTGGCCAAAAGGATTTACTCAGAATTTCCAACCACATCAAAACGTTTCCTTTGAAAGATTCTTTAAAGAACAGCGTGACCATTCAACTCTTCCCACCACAGCAGCCTTGGGAGCACACCATGAACTCCCTCAAAACTCACCCATGTCAGACAGACACAAGTCACAATATCCAAAGGGTCCTGGGCTAGAAAAGGACTGGGAAGTTTTATTTGAGAGGAGTCAGAATTTGGAAAAGAGGCTCTTCCTTGACTTAATTTTATTAATACTATTAAAATATTACTTGCATAGCAAATAGCAAAAAGAAAAAAAATTCTTTTGGGGGAGGGTGCCGGGGATTGAACTCGGGTCTTCACGCTTGCAAGACAGGCCACCAAACCACTGAGCTAAATCCCCGGCCCAAGAAACAAATTCTTAGAAGTCTCTCAATTCAACTTTCTTTCCATTCTTTCACAACCATCAGAACGACAGATTTACACACCTCTTCCTTAGTCAAATGCTGTTCTCGCATTACATCCATGTAAGTCCGGGCATTCATTTTAGGGTCAGGGGTCTTCCCTCCTGCAGAAAAGAACAGCAACAGGACAAGAGCACAATAAATAAAAGGAAATTAGGTTCAACTGACTTCTCTTCCCTGCTCTAATATTATGTTATTTGATAATCATTTAATTTATTTTTGATGGAAAACTTTAATAATTACACATCTTACTTTTTATTGAGTTTGCTGATCAATTTAACCTGTTTGAACACAAACATATCTACAGCAGTTTAAAACAAATACTTTAATGCATATAAAAGCAAAATGACAGCACAGCTTAGAGTCTTCAGAAGTGATGGGTCCTGGGTGGCTAGTCCGGAATACGTACACTTTCGTGCCTTTGTCTCCATCAGCAGTTCTGACTTCAAGCAGCAGAATAGAAGCCTAGAAAATTATCTCTTTACCATTAGTAACACTTTGGAAAGATGTTTATATGCAAAACATTACCTGTTGCAAGCTGTTAAAATCCTGACTACAAATAACTATGACTAGTAAGTTCTTCAGTGTTCTAAAACAGTTGTACTTTAGAAAATCTCATTTTTAAAAACATACCTATTATCATACTCTGATGTCACATTACTAAAAAAGGGCTTCATGCTTTTTAAAGATTGTTGACCCAGAAACATTTTTATTTCTTAGAAAGTATAAATTACATCTGGAAACATATAACTTTTAATATATTACTTCTACATTATTATGATGAAAACAGACGAAAAGTGATGTACAAAGAGATGCGTCAGTCTCTTGGTTAAAGTTTTAGTATTTGCACTGCAAACTTCAAAATATCTTAAAGAAGCCCAAAGAGTATATAACAAGGTTCACAGAGGCACATCATGCTTTAGAATGTGATAATTAGCTATACAAGAAGTACAGCACTGAAATTCAGGAAAAAAAAAAATCATAAAACTAAGACATTTCCTATGCTGACGATCATGCCCAATTGGCAGTGTCATTCTTTCTGACACTAGCTCTGCTAAGACTTCCTTTGGGATACTTTTTCACCATAATCTAGAGAGGATGTGTTGAGCTGCACCCTTAAGAATGCAGACAGGACTGGCATATAGCAGTACTGCTGTAGGAAAGAAATTAAGGACAGTTAGTATGGGCCTGTGAATTCTGACATACATGTTTAAATCAATTACAATTATGCAAGTAAAAAAAAGAATATCCCTACTAATTCATGCAGGCTGAAAGTCTAGCTTGTAAACCTGCAGCAGAATACAACTCTTAAGAAACAGGCACCTTGTTCTGACTGTGAAGCTCACTCACCTGAGGAAGCTTCCATCAGCCTCACTATACCCCTGGTGCCGACTTGCACGCTACAATTAGCAACACAGACTCCAACTATGAGAATAGCAAAGTCTTTGGATACACACTTTTAACTTAAAGTATGCTCAGAGCAAAGGAGGTGCATTTACTGAGCTACATTTAGAGCAATATGGGGAGAGCTCTAGTGTGAGAAACAGTTTCTCCAAACTAACAGTCCTAAAACTCTAGATTTTGGAATGAAAACTTTCAATAATTTGAAAGTATTTTGAGCAGAAAAGCACATTTGTTCAACGTATAGAAAGAGTACCCAAAACAAAAGTAAAAGAAAAACCTTTAACCCTTTGCGTTTCTATGGCATTGGCTCATTACTTTCTTGTCCTTCTACCTGGAAAGAAAACTTGCATTATAAAGATGAAGAATATGGCATCTGTGACTTCAACCAAATCTCTACAAATCTCTAATAAGGGGGACTTTAAAAAGAAAAGCAAATCCATAAGCATGCCAAAAAAAATCAAAGGGCTAAAGACAATACAAATAAGCTCTGAACGTGTATAGAAAAGCTGGAAAGAATTACCATCTGCAAAGGGATCAAGACGCTCTGGGGAAATGATCATGGTCCGCCTGTGCTTTTTGTATTCGTCTTCCCGGTCTGCGATCTTCGGAGGCCGGTGCTCAGCAAATGGGTCATACTGCAAACAGGTACATATCCTTTAGTAGACAGGTCCCCAAAGCCCAGCCCGTCGGGCAACCCATACAGCGGTTAACACAGCCTACTACTATGCCAAACATTCGGACGCACTGATGGGTGAATGTTAGTTAACGTGAAAGAATGTGGCACATGAAAATGACACGATGTGTATGTCCACATTCCCACACAGAACGACTTTTACAAAAGAAATTATTTCTAATTCTCCTAAATCAATCCTTCTCAAAGCATTCCAGAAACTGGTTTCTAAAATCGATGGACTTCCACAGACACTCAGACATTCACTAATGATTAGCTAAACTATAGTTTAATAAAAGAAAAGGCACCTGTTCTGTTGACTGTGGAATATCATTGAGCAGCGCCACGGGGGCATGGTACCCTGGCTTCTTCTGGCCAAGTAAGCTCGTCGAAGATGAGTAGTCATCGTCATCCTGCAATGGGATCCCCCCAAGCCACAAAGAATGTCAGCCACTAGAATTTCACAGGGAGAAATCTCTACTTCACATGTGCCGACTACAAACACCTTATTTAAAACTCTGCTTTGCTTGTTTTTGCCACACATATTTCTAAATGATTTAACAACCAAACGAAGAGTTGAGAATCTATATGCTCTGTTTCAGAGCAACGTCACATTCTGTGACTTTTCCAGTGTCAAAAGTGCAATGCTAGGTAACTCTCCAGAAGCCCTTACCCCTCTCATGTCTAAAACTAAATGACAATCCCAGCCACCACCAACCTTAGCATGAGGGCACGAGAACCCAAAAGTGCTAGTGCCTAGGTGGCTTCTAATTCTACCTTTAAGATTTTTCAATTCTTTCTCAAGGAAACAGAAGTGCCAACTGTAAAGTAAAATGATTTGAATTTCATCCTGATTATATACAAAATTTGTTACTGAATCAAGCAACTGTTAGGAAATTTCATCAAATTTGATGTTTAGGATGGTCAGATAAAACATGAAATATGTAAAATGCACTTTGAGGTTATATTTAAAAATGAAAAGCAATTGTCTTCCATGGTAACTAAAATATACAAAAAGCTCATGAAGAGAAACACCAAGAAAAATTCCATTTGTCAAAGGCAGCAAAAATAAACAGTATCAAGTACAATTCACACTGGCCGGGCATGATGGCATGTGCTTAGTCTTGGCTAGGCACGAGGATCTCAAATTTGAGGCCAGCCTGAGCAACAGAACCAGACCCTGTATCTTTTTTTTAAAAAGCAGCAAATGAAAAAGATGGGGCAGGCCAGGCACGACTGACTGAGGCAGGAAGATCGCCCCATGTTTGAGGAAAACCTGGACTACAGTGAGTTCAAGGCCAGCCTGAATCATATATCAAACCCCGTTTCCAAAAACAAACAACAACAACAACAAAAAAAAAAAAACTGTGGGTGAGGGGGTGTGGTGG
>NW_022900938.1:3012688-3023900 GCF_012274545.1 Fukomys damarensis | reverse complement strand
GAGAGAGAGAGAGAGAGAGACAGAGACGGGGGGGGTGTCACAGG
Organism: Fukomys damarensis; assembly: GCF_012274545.1. NCBI lineage: Eukaryota > Metazoa > Chordata > Mammalia > Rodentia > Bathyergidae > Fukomys > Fukomys damarensis. The sequence goes on along the minus strand of NW_022900938.1, from coordinate 3,023,856 downwards.
CCAAGCGATTATTCATAATCCAATCACTTCTTTACCTGGTTACTCTACACCAGTGATGGTGAACATTTTAGAGCTTTCAATGATACAAACAGTCCACTGCGGCACAAGTGATCTACTTGTGATCAAGTGATCTACCACTGATCTAGTCTGAGCACTAGGTTCAAGCATTTACTTTATAATGATTTGTAGTTGCTTTGCTAGATAAACCAGTCCTCAACATAAAGATTCAGAACTGTGTACTCATGGGAAATACTTCACCATTTCATCTCCTGAAGGGCTCTCAAACCTAAAATACAATACTCTCTCCAGATTAAGATAGGCAGATCAATCAGAAAATTCCTATTTCTTCCTTTCTCTATTAAGAGTAGGAAGGGAGAGAGAAGAGAGAGAAAAGCAAAGCAAAACTAAGCTAAGCTTGCCTATCACGCAATTTGTGACTTACATCTTCAAGTTCAGTGGCAGCAATTGATGTCACATAGCCAGCAAATCTGCTGTCACTTCCACCATAAATCTCCTGGTCATAGTAACCCGTGGAATCAAGGCCCACTCCTTGCGCTTCATCAAGAGCTGCCTTCTTGCCTTGAATCTCTCGAATCTGTGCTTCAATATCTGTAAGAGAGGTAATGCAAAATGTCATTTCATCACTCAATATGTCAATTTCTCTACTAGCTATTATCAAAATAATCAAACATTAACCATACCATCTAAGAGAGTAACAGAACTCTACAACAAGCACCAACAAGCACATATAACTCCTCATCTCAACGGCCAATAGTAATACAAAAAGGCACTGCTTACTGTCTCATCACCTGTAAAATGAGCCCCCAAATCTACAAACTGGTGAATTTTAAACCTTGCCAATTGAAAAATTAATACCGTGGATGTTGATTAGGTACCTGGAACAACATTCAAGATTATTTAATCTCAACAGTGCCAGAGAAGTAAAAGCCAACAGTATGGAGCTAGATGCAGACACTTATTAGCGGTCCAACTCCTCCGGAGGCTAAGGCAAGATCAGTAGACACAGGAGTTCACAGCCAGCCTGGCCAACACAGCAAGAAGTGCCTCAAAACATAACAGTATCCACATGGTGGTTCTGATCGGTGGCCTGCAGCAGCTCCCCTGCAGACTCTGTGACAAGGCAGAAGGCCAGCTTGGTGTTGAACCCCTACACGCTCCCTTAGCAAGGTCTTGGTCAGGATTGGACCCCACTCTGAACAGCACAGGACAGAGCATGAAATTCAGAGCTGCTGTGGTTGGAACTTAGTCTCTGCCCAAAGGTTCATCTGTTGCTAAGCATGGTGGCACCCACCCCAGCAGCACGCTGAGGGAGGAGGATCCTTGCAAGTGGAGTCCTTCCTTAGCAACATAGTGAGTTCAAGGTCAGCTTGAATTAACACAGCCAGACCCTGTCTCAAAAAACCAAAAAGGCTGTGCACTGGAAACCTGGTCTCCAATGCAGCTAACATTTATAGTGCTGCCTCACCAACCTTATTCACCAGATCTGGCATTGCATGACTTTCAATTCTTCGCCAAAGTAGAAATGACCAAGAAAGGTAAAGGTTTTGAACTGATTCAGCCCTTCAGACAGCAGCTATAGTATTATAAGACCCTCATGAAAGGAAGTGTTTAGGATAGGTCTGTAAGTGGCAAGGATGATGGGATAAGTGGGTGAGGGAGAAGTATCTTGAGGGGGACTAATGGCAATGTTGTCTTCTACTGGAGCAAATTCTCTTGGGAGGAAGGAGAGGGAAAGGGGGTGAAAAAAGGAATTAAGATGTATTACGTACTGGTACCAACTCTACACAAGGAATGCAAGCATTATGAACTACAAATATATACTCCAATTGAAAAAAGAAAAAAGTTCTCCTTTAAAATAAAATCACCAGTTTTCAATCACACCTCAAACGTAGTTTGAAGCAGAGGTAGGCCACATTTTCCCATAGGAAAAAAAGATATAAAAATCAACATTTCAAAAACCAATAGCTTTCTATACAGCTACATGAGAAAGAAATCAGGGAAACAATTCCATTCACACCAGCTTTCAAGAAAAATTCTAGCACAACCTAACCAAGGAGATCAAAGACTAATAATTAAAGAACTCCAAAGAAAGAAACTGAAGCAGACTCTAGAAGACAAGAAGATCTCCGTGCTTGGGACTAACAGGATGAATACTGTTTAAAAGGTCATATCACCAACAGTAATCATGGATTCGGTGCAGTCCCCATCAGAATTCCAATGGGAAAAGAACAAGACTAAGACTCCTATGAAAACACAAATGAGCAGGACAGCCAAAGCAGCTCTGAGCAATGAGAGCAAGGCTGGAGGAACCAGAAAAGCGACTTCAAAGTGAACCAGAAAGCCAGAGTAACACAGACAGCCTGGGACCAGCACAAGAGCAGATACGGAGACCAACGGAACAGAACCTAAGTCACAGAGACAAACCGCACAACCACAGCGGCCTGACTGCGAACAAAGGAGCCAAAAAATGCACACTGGAGAAAGGACACCCTCTTCTGACAAATGGTGCTGGGGAAACTGGATATCCACAGGTAGAGATCCTTCTCTTAACATTTAAAAAAATCAATTCCAAATGGATCACAGACCTAGACATAAGACCTGAAACTTCTTGTTTTTTTTGTTATGTTTTTTTGAGACAGGGTCTCACTATGTAGTTGAGACTGACCTGGAACTCACTATGTAGCCCAGGCTGGTCTCGAACTCACAGCAATCCTCCTGCCTCAGCCTCCCAAGTGCGTGTGCCACCACTCCCGGGAGACATGAAATGTTTGAACCACTGGAAGTAAACACAGGAGAAAACACTTGGAAGCATGGGCACAGGCAAAGGCTTCCTAAATAGGACTCCATCAAACTAGAAGGCCTCTCTACAGCAAGGGCTACAATCAACAAAGTAAAGAGATAACCTACATTAATGGGAGAAAATCTTTCCTACTTACTCTTCTGATGGAGGGCAAATATCTAGAATATGTAAATAATTCAAAAAATTAAGCCAGGTGTGGTGGTACATGCCTATAATCCCAGCACTCAGGAAATTAAGGCAAGAGAATCGCAGTAGTTTGAGGCCAACTTGGACTACACAGTGAGTTCAAGGCCAGCCTGAACTACATAGCAAACCTTGGTCTCAAAAAAGCAAAGGAAAAAATCCTCAAAAAGATTAACCTCCATAAACAAATGACTCAATCAAAACTGTGGTACTGAATAGACACATCAAAAGTAGTACAAACAGCCAAAAAGTCCATGGAAAAAACATCTTTAGTCACTAGGGAAATGCAAATGAAAACTACACTGAGGCTCCACCTCATACCAATCAGAGTGACTGCCATCAAGAGGACAAAAAAAGAATGAATGCTGATGAGGACTGGGAGTGGTCTACAGGTCTACACTAGTGATGTAAATGCAAATTAGTACAACCACTATGGAAATCAATACTGTGGTTCCTCAAAACATTGAACAACGGGCAGGGGATTTAGCTCAGCGGTTCGGTGGCCTGCCTTGCAAGCGCAAGGAACCGAGTTCAATCCCCGGTACAAAAACCAAAACCAAAAACAAAACCACACACTGAACAATACTACCTACCACTTGATCCAGCTGTACCATTCTTTGGTTTCTAGTGGAAACAGCTAAGCCAGCACGCTGCTGGCAAACCTGCCTACCCATGCTTACTGGGACACAACACAGTTCATGACAGCCAACACATGGAACCAGCTTAGGTGCCCATCAACAGACAAATGGATCAGCCAAATGGAGTGTTGTTCAGCCATGAAGAAGGAAATTTTGTCACTTGCAGGAAAATGGAAAAATGTCTACATCATCATGTTACATGAAATTGGCCACACTCAACCCTTACTCTGGTAAGTGCTACACGTTCTCCCTACAATGAGGAATCTAAAAAAGCGTGGAAGTAGTAAGGGCACTATCAGACAAGAAGGAGGTAGGAGGCGGAGGGCGATGCAATGGAGCACAACAGGGAGGACAGATGTGACTAAAATTTACACATAATGAAACCCAGTGCTTCCTAAAATTTTAAAAGGCACGAAAAAAAATAATTTTAAATAAAAAAATACATTTTAGATATAGAAAAGGCAAGTCCAGGAGCAGGTCTATGGAATTCAAAATGATTCAATAGGTTATACTGCCAAACTTCAGTGACCTTCTATGAAAAATCAGATCTCAAACTTCTGAGAGTGTATCAGGTACTATTTTTTTCCTGTTACTTCATCTTTCAAAACTACTACAATGGACAGGCAAATAGGAATGCCCTCACTTGATCTGGAGGGTTCAGTTACTAATATTTCTGTCTCTTTTGAGTTTCATATTTAAATAAAACATGCAAAGGTATAGCTCAAGGGTAGAGTACATCTTTAGCATAATGGGTCCTGGGTTGCTCACCTGCCCTGTTTCAGCACTTTCCTAACCCGAGGACACAAACAGACCCTCTCAGGCTAGGAAACTGGTCAATGTGAGAGATGACTCAGTATCTGTCTCCTCTGAAGTACCTGAAGCTTCCCAAGACTTGCATTCACCACTTTCAACTACACAGGGTTTCAAACACTACTTCATCAGGGTTGGGGCAGGAAACACAGAAGAGGTAAGTCAGTGTAGCCCTGAAGCTGGCGATCCCCTCACCTTCTCATCAGGGCAGCCTGCAAGCTATTGAATCAAAATGACCCTGAACCTCTGTTAAAATGGGGGACTCCTAGTCCCGAGACACATCAATCCAGAAAAGCACCCCGTACCCCTAATGGTTAACAAGTGCCCCAAGAAACTGTTTTACCAGGCCCTGCAACCCCTCCATTTCCAGACCCAGCCTACACCCACCAACTTTCCAATTCAAAGTACCATTTTAGGGTTGGTGAAATAGTTCAACAGGTAGTGTGTGTGCTTAGCCTTTACAGTCCTTGGGTTTCATCTCCAGCACCAAAAAAATACCATTTCACTTTTTAAAAATCTTATATGGTATACAACTAAAAAGCAGCACAAGAGTACATACTGTTTACAAATATTATATCATACATATCACTATACAACTTGCTTTTTCTCCCCTTGACATAGACAATTTTGTTATTTTCCTTCTGACTTTTTCCATTTTAAGCTTCAATAATTAGTTCCTAACAATTGGATTTATTAACTACTATACTTTTCATCTACTAAACTTTACCTACTGATTTTATGAACTTGCTGATGACCAAGAGAGTTTTCTCATTACAAAAGTACATAAAAATGTTGAATTAGTGCTTAGATAAAAATCCATGTGAATCATGCCTGGAGTCCTATTAAGTCAAAATTTAGCAACAAAATTTCCTAGCCCAAGGTCTTCTGGGGCTAGGTAGCTGTTCATGGTTAATTAACTCTGAGGGGAGTTCATTAATAAATTTCTACAGGCTGCAAAGTTAAATGTTTATATGCAAACTGGGCACTGTTTTCTGTCTCTGCTTAAACTACTAATAAAAGTAAAAAAGCTAATAGGTTTGTTAAAACACTGTAATCAACAGCACATTTTTACAAATATCATGTTATCTACAAAATCAAGACATGAGATCCCCAAAACTCAGCAATTAGCTAGGGAAGTAACAGAATAATTAAAAGGTAGAAAACTCAGTAATTGTGTCTTAATAAACTTTATGCCAAAATATCAAACATAACACAACGGAATACATACGTATGAGCAAACAAGTTTATAACATTGTATTCATAAATAACTTCATGTCTGAGGCTTCATTTCCAAGAAATGTGAAGCAAATATGGTAGAATATAAGAACTGATAGAGCAAAGAAAGCCACGGTTCGATTTTCTCTACACCTTCTTGTATGTTGAAATAGCTCATAATAAAAAAGAAACTTTCGACCTATAAAAATCACCACCCAAATTTTTCTCTGCCCTACGGGTCCCAGTGAAAGTTCCACAATTTCACCAGGCATGGTGGTGAAGCACTCCAGCACTCTGTGGGCTTAAGCAAGAATATGCAGAGTTCCAGGCCTGTGTGGGCTACAGAGAGCCTGTCTTAAAAAAAAAAAAAAAAATCCATAACTTCAAATTTTACAAATGCTGCACATTTTATAAATATTATACATCTCTGGGGCAAACAAAAAACTTGCTTTTAACACTGTACAGTACTTTCAGCACTGACACTGAATCACCTTCTGGTGTGAAGGTGTTTCTGTGACTTCTTACAAGTGAAATGAGGAAAACATTAGAGGAAACACAGAGTAATCAGAGAGAAAGGAGGCAGAGAAGCCCATGCTCTTCTTCCCACTCCCACCATGGCCAATACGTACTGCTCCAGCCTACCCGCCCCCAGGTGGATGCCATCCACACACTCAGATGTGATGGTAAAAGGACACTGCCTGCGAGTGACTGGGCAGACACATGACTTCTAGCATACAACCACCTACACGGCAGTACAATGGCCACAACGCAGCTGTGTGCACTGGAAGTCCACACCTTGTCCTTACAGAGCAGTTCACGTACCCAATGGCACCAGTATGGACTCCAGCTGACACATCTGAGTCACCTGCAGTGTGCAGCAGTCACAATTATGCGTACTAAGTAAATGTGCATAAGAAACTCAGAAAGCCCGTGACAGGTTTACACAGGCAAGCTTAAGATTCAGTAAGAGCTGAATTACAAAGCAAGAATTCTGAGATGAGATGGAGGGAAGGGGAGAGACTATGGAAACAAAATGAAAAGAAGCTGGGACAAGGAAGATGGATGTAATTCCACAGCAGGGAGAAATACTTAATGTGATTCTTCTGAATGAAAATCACTGCTAGTGCCTGCCTCAACCTTGTCCCCAGTCTCATCTTCAGTAAAACAGGGAAAGGTATGCCCTTAGCTACTCATTCTGAAATCTTAAAAGACTCCCTTATCCTGACAGTAAATTTAAAACTACAAAACTGAAGTGCTCCATAGTCCTTCAAATCCTGTGTTGTCATAGTCTGAAAATGACTTAAAAAAAAAAAAGTCAGATATGCTGGTGCATGCCTGTGAGCACTTGGATCCAAGGCTGAGACAGGACGATCACCAGGAGTTCAAGCCAGCCTGGAGCTATATAGTGAGTTCAAGGACGGCTGAACTATACAGTGAGTCTTTGTCTCAAAATTTTTTTTTTAATTTTAAATAAATAAATTTGAGTCTAGCCCGAGCAACTTCCTGACTTAGCAAGCCCTGCCTCAAAACTAAAAAGTAAGACTGGGCCAGGCTGGGGATAGAGCTCAGTGGTGCTGCTGCATGCCTCACAAGCACAAGGTTCCCAGTTCGATCTCCAGTACCAAAGACTGGGCTTGTAACTCAGTGTGAGGGTCCTGGGTTCAATCCCCAATACTGAAACAAACAAAAAACGTCTCGGATGTTAAGTATATTAGAGTAACAGTTAAGTATATTAGAGGTGTCAGAGGGGTATTTACCAAAGTGTCTTCAAAAGCCAGGCTAATGGTGGGGTCAAGAGTAAGCCCCTTCTTAAGATGGTGCTCTTTATTTTAGGGTAGGAGGATCACTGGTATCATACAAACTGGGTATCATAATTCAAGAAGCAGGTAAGCTTGCCAGGAAACAGTGTATATTTATTGCCATTATATCACGGTTGGAGGGAACCCTTTGTGAGACTTCCCAGACTCCACCTGAAGTATGATTTCAAATCCTAGACCCAGTCATTTTCTCAGTGTTTCCCTGTGTGAGGCCCTTGGCATCCTGACTACAGTAGGAAGAGTGGGAACCCAAGAGAAAATGAAGATGCTTCCACTGCCAACTTCCCTTTCCCTCCTACAGGACCAAAGGCACACAACAAATAAATCCCAAGGGGAAGAAAGAGAGAATGGACTTAGGGGCTGAAAATTAAGAGACCCCTCAGTCACAAGGTATGGGTTTATTTGGAACCTGTTTTGAGGGGGCATAAAAATGGGCAAACCTGAACACTAACTGGCATTTTACTGTATTAATTCTAGGTGCAATGATGGTATTGCCTCTACAAATATGAGCAGCACCATCCGTGGATAAAGTAACACATTGAGGACTTGCTTCAAAATAACACAAAGGATTAGTAGTCAGATTAAACAAAACTGACCCTAAATGTGCAACTGCTTAAGTTAGTATTTGTTTGAGGTTTTACTTCAATGGCCCACACATCTGTATGTTCGCAAGTTTTAGTAACAAAAGGTCTTGCACTTCTTTTTCAAGCATGCTTTAGGGTTCTCTCCCTTCAAACCAGAGCACCCACCCAAAAAAGTTCTATCTTCTCTGAAATGGAATCCTCCATCAGATAGAGGTCTTTAGCTCCTTCACACAATATATTTCCTCCAAAATAAGACTGGGTCTTACATTCATTTTTGCTCCAAAGGATGCAATGGGGCTTATTTTCAGGGGAGGCCTGATTTTTTTCATTTACAACAACTTATATTTACTCCTGTTCAACAATCTAAATTTATTCATTTATTTGTGTGCAAACATCTACATTTATTCCAATAGTTACATCATCTTCTGGACCATTGTTATAACTCTCCAACCCTGAATTCCAGCCTGAACTTCTTGTGAGTCCATTTCCTGTAGAACCAATGACCCCAATTTCACATCCAGCAATAGCGCTCTCCTGTAATGAGCACTTCTTGTCCATGTAGCCTGCTTGCAGCCTGCTGGTGACACAGCTGTCAGCAATTTTACCCCATGAATTCTTTACTCAAGTCCTGACCTCTTCCCGGCTGGGCTTCACAGACTTTCTATCAAATGAAGTGTTAATTGAAGACTTATGAGATAGGAGTGGCGACAAAAAATGACTGACAGTTAAGAATGATGGTCCAGCTGGAGCGTGGTGGCGCACATCTGTAATCCCAGCACTCGGGAGGCTGAGGCAGGAGGATCGCTGTGAGTTCGCGACCAGCCTGAGCTACATAATGAGTTCCAGGTCAGTCTCAATTACATAGTGAGACCCTGTCTCAAAAAATAAACAACCAACCAAAAAAGAATGATGGTCCAGCTGGAGCGTGGTGGCGCACATCTGTAATCCCAGCACTCGGGAGGCTGAGGCAGGAGGATCGCTGTGAGTTCGCGACCAGCCTGAGCTACATAATGAGTTCCAGGTCAGTCTCAATTACATAGTGAGACCCTGTCTCAAAAAATAAACAACCAACCAAAAAAGAATGATGGTCCACACAAAAGCAACCAAAAACTGCAAACACCAAAATTCTTATTTCACAAGAGGGCATTAAGTACACCACTACAACACATGACAGAACAAACAACCATGTCATTCCCTATCTGCACACATTATTTGTGGGTTGTATCTGTGCTTGGATTGGTTACTGGACAATAAGTCTCCAGCTCATCTGTTTACATTCACATTTACCTCTTGTCCAAAGGTGCCTGCTTGGGTTTTTACAAACATTTAATTATGCTATATTATCATGCATTTTAATTCTGACGTCAATGTTACTTATATTTATGTATTAATTTTTCTCAATCAATTCTCCTGCCTCAGCCTCCCAAATGCTGAGATTACAGGTGTGTGTCACCATACCTATCGTATTATAACTCAATACGTCTATCATGTGTTGCAAAAGGAGTACTAAATGCATCCATATGGCTGAGATCTTAGCTGGGGCTTATTTTTAGGGATAGAACTTATATTATGAGCATCCTGACAAATCATGCTAGGGCTGATTTTCAGCTTAGGGGTTTGTTTCAGCATGCAGAAGACCCTGTATTTGATCCCAGCACACACACACACACACACACACTCCCTTTTCTCATTTGATTAAAATTAATGCTCTGCTTTTATCGAAAAGTGGTAAATGTTAATACTGCAAACATTTTTCCTGACACAAACACATCAACACTCCATTTGGGAATGGAGATTGTCATCAAAAGCCCTGTGAAACTGTGTCTTTTAAAAGATGGGGCCAGCATGGTGGTGCACACTTGTCATCCAGCATCCAAGAGTTTGAGGCCAGCCTGGGCTACCTAGTGACTTCAAAGCCAGCCGGAACTACTAGTAAGTCCCTGTCTCAAAAATGAATAAATCAATCTCTAATCTGTCTATACTAAACGAAGACTAAAGGTCAAACGCTAAGATAAACTCACTCTCATCAGCCATGTGACTGCTCCCCACCTCTCCCTCCTTCTGTCACTGGTTTCCTCCCATGTCTTTCCTTTCTGTGCCTCAGACACTGCTAAGCATAGCTTATAGCACTTCCTCCTCCTTGATGTTTCTTAATTTAGATTATTTTCAATGTTCTAGCTCCTCTTCACTTCCTGCTAGAGATACACCCTTGGACGGTAATTTCATGGAACCCACTTGGTCTGGTCCATAATGCTATGTATTTCTCTCCAGCCAGGAGCAATTGGTAAGCAAGTATTTCTGAAACAGTAATAATAGTTGCCTAAAAGACCCCCCCCAACAGGATACCTACTACAGCGAGGATTATTCTACTAAACACTATAGAGAACACCGATAAATCAATGCCTAAGTAATTCTACAGGAAATAAGTTTCTTTAAATCTTTTAAGTAAATTCAACTTTTTCCTTTCATTTACTCACAACACTCATACCAGAAGTCTGTAAAACCAAGACAACTAAACAAAGGAAAACAAAATCAAAGCAAGAGAGAGAACAACAAAACTATACTTTTCCAGCCATTCCGCAAGACAAAAAATAAAGAGAAAAACTTTCTCAGCTTGTGATATCTCGAATTTTCCAATTCAAGGGACTAGTGGCAAAACAAGTCAATAATGGGGTTTCTGGTTAAAGCATCTTTCCCCTTCCAACACAGACCATTGAAGTTCATCTGTTAAAGTCACCAGTACCTCAGAACTGCACGATTACACAATTCATAAGTGTGCACACTTGACACAACACGTAGAAAAGGACCAAAAGATTTTTTAATGGCTCCTGGAAACCATAGCCACACTGACCAAGATAAAAAATAAAAAGGATGGGCCAGGGATTTCAGCTCAGTGTTGCTACCGCCTGCCTCCCAAGTGCAAGGTCCTGAGTTCGATCCCTGGTACCCAAACAACAGCAACAGAAAATAGAATCAGAGACAAATAAAAAGGTTGGGGGGGGCAGGGGCAGGGATTTAGCTCAGTAGTTCCACCACCTGCTTTGCAAGTGCAAGGTCCTGAGTTTGATTCCCTGCACAAAAAAAAAAAAAAAAAAAAAGG
>NW_022900938.1:2979825-3012588 GCF_012274545.1 Fukomys damarensis | reverse complement strand
AAAAAAAAAAAAAAAAAAAAAAAAAAAGGTCGCTGGAGGGGGGGTGTGCATGGTAGGGCACACCTGTAGTTCCAGCTACTCCAGCAAGTTGAAGCAGGAGCACAAGTTCAAGACCAGTCTGCACAACTTTGCAAGGCCCTGTCTTTTTAATTTTTTTTTTTCAATTTAAAAATTTTTTGAAGGTGGGCTGGGGATTTAGTTCAGTGGTTCCACTGCCTGCCTTGAAAACACAAAGACCCCAAATCTCCAGCACCTAAACAAACAAACAAATAAATAAATAAAATAAAAGGCAAGACCCTGTCTCAAAAACTTTAAAAGGCCAGTGGTAGAGCCCTGGCCTAGCATCACGCATGAGACCCTGAGTTCAAGGGTCACAGGAAAGGCACTACGGAGGACTTGCTCTTTTTATGAAGCTTTTAAAATATCTGGTAAATAAAATAAAATACATCTGGTATATATTAACCCTTTATAGGCAGTGATTAAACATGTGAGCACCCCTTATGCACCAGGTACTGGGGACACCATGGCATAATTCCTATATGCAACAGTATCGGAGTAGCAGGGAAAACCTTCACAAAATAGGCCACTCTAAGTTCTACAACAAATATCTATACTGAATGCACAATATTCAAATTTTTTATGCTATCACTTAATTCATACTGAATAATCCCAAAGAGCATAGCAACTCTGACCAATGAACTGTAATCAAGCAAGGCTTTTAGCTGTGTTTCTAAAAGGCAGAAAAACTGATCTGAACTTTTATTTTTCCTGATCGACCATGTGTTACACTGAAAATACTAAAAGCAAACAAGTAATGCCCCTAACTGAACAATCTACTCCTGAATGAATAAGCAGAGCAACATCTTTAATACTCTCATTCTGCAAAATATACTTAAAATCATCTGAAGACAAAAGAATACATCCAAAAACACTCCGTGTTTAAAAAGTGTCGGGCTTTAGCGCCAGGAGTAGTGGTGCACACCTGTAATCCCAGCACTAGAAAGCTGAGGCAGGAGAATCACTGCGAGTTCGAGGCCAGCCAGGACTAAACAGTGAGTTTGAGGCCAGCCTGAACTACATAAGGGGAGCCTGTCTCAAAAACAAAACAAAACAGAACGTGTTGGACTTCAGTTCCTCTGGGTAGGTAGCTCAACTACACAAAGCCACTCACTTTCTGATCCTAACCTAGCTTTCCAGATTCACCTGACTTTCCCCCTCCTTGCGCCCACTTTTCCTGTCGCTGCACTCTACTCAGGCACACCTTTCACGATCTGCCTTGTTACAAGATGTTCTCTTAGGCTCGAAAGTCCTCCCCTAATTTAAAACGGATTGATCCTTTTAGAGCAGAGACACGTCACCTCTTCTGAAATTAACTCTAAGCATAAATTTAACCACTCCGTTACCAAGACCACGTAGCTCCGACTTCTATTTATACACTTTTCGGGCTCAGAAGAGAATTCGGATATACATACACGTTTGTTTCCCCCATTAGACTAACATTTTAACGGCCCTGGTCTGTTAATTCTCAGAAACTAATTCCGAGCCGCATACCTATGTAAGGTCGGGTGAAATAAACTATTTTCGTTCTCGGCAGTCCGTGTTCACGGTCAATATTGGACACAAGGTGTTCCAACTTCCCCAGGCCCGTTTCCCGTGTTCCCTGGACACTCCCTCCCGGATTCCAGTGTATCCTCAACATTTTCCTACTTTGATAGTTGTAAGACGCTCAAGTATCCTGAAAGCTTCGGCCACTGATAAAACTAACGTGCTTTATTCCTTTCCCGCCTGCTTCTCCAAGAATCAGCCTCCAACCAAAAGCCCAACTCGGTAGTGAAAGTGATCGTGGAAGGAAGCAGGCAGGTTTCAAACCCGAATCACCCCTTGCAGCAGAGACCCAGCAGCCAGCCGCCCGAGGACGCTCGACGGCCGGGCAGGGTCGGGTCCGAGCTCTGCACTCGGCTCCGCGCATACCCCGCCCGGTGCGAGGACGACCCTCCGACCCCCGCTCGGACCCCGCTCCCCCAGCCGCCCAACAAGGCCTGCACCCAGCCACGAGAAGCAGGGCTGAAGCGGCGGAGCCCGCTAGGAACAAAGCGCCTGTCGCGGCGTCGGAGGACGCCATTAAGAGGGGCTGCGGCCTGCACCTCCGACGCCCGCGCACCGCCCGGCCCCCTCGGGGAGAGGCCCCGGAACAAGGCAGCAGCTCAGGACCGCAGCGTCCGGGCCGGCCGGCCCAAGAAACGGCGGGGAAGCGGGGCCGACGCTTACCTTCGTGAGTCTTGGCGATCTTCGCCATTTTGTCCACTCGAACACACTGACGGAACTGGCGCTCCCCAGCACTTCCGCTCGCGGCCGCCGCAGAGAAAAATAGCTGGCGGCTGCGCTGTACGCCTGCGCAGAACGGGAGCGCGCGCCGTGTGGCACCACGTGACCAGCAAACGCCCGGATGTGCGCGCGCGATGTATTGTGGGCGAGGGCGGGGGCGCTGGACAGTGCAAGCTGGGAAGCAGCTGAAGGTTTGAAGCGTTCTGGCTCTAGGGAAGTGTTTCCTCGGCGCGGCGCGCAGACCTTGGGGATACCTGACGCAGGGGATCTATTGCTCTAGACCCAGAGGGCGTCGGGCCCGCAGAGGTGCTGACGCTTAGCGCTGGATTCGCTCAGAGCGCTCCATCCTTTACATTGGGGTTCAAGGTCGTGTTTCTCCATTCCTTGCCTGCCTCTTGGCTAGGAGTTTGGTTTACAGCTTAAATTTTCCGACATTGTTAAACCTCACAAACAATCCGCTAAGGTCCACAGGTGTTGTTGATCTCATTTAAGAAACGAAAAAGGGGGCTGGGGATTTAGTGTGGTGGTTCTGGCGCCTGCCCCACAAGTGGAAGGACCGGAGTTCGATCCCTGGTAATAAACAAACAAAACAGAACTTTTGGGTTGGGGATTTAGCTCAGTGGTGCCACCGCCTGCCTCGCAAGCGCAAGGTCTTGAGTTCAATCCTTAGTACCAACAACAGCAAAAAAGTAAAGCGAAGGAGGTAATAGGAAAAAAGACAAAAAAATGGAGAAAAACTGAGGTGCAGGCAGATCGACATTGTGCGAGGTCGCAGTGCTCAAGTTGTACAGCAAGGACTTAGTGGGTTCTTAGAAAATCTCTGACTGTCAGCATGAGCCTTCCTAAACCAGACTACAAGGATCCCCCCTCAAAAAAGCACTAAGGATAGCTTTAAGAAGAACAGATCTGAAATTGAAGTTGGGTCTAAGAAGCAGCTTAGGAAAAAGAAATCAAGATTAAACCCATCAAAAGAAAGGAGTTTGAAAAAAAAAAAGAAAGAAAGGAGTTTGGGGCTGAGGATTTAGCTCAGAGTTTCGCCGCCTGCCTTGCAAGCGCGAGGTCCCGAGTTCAATCCCCAGTACCGAAAAAAGAAAGGAAGCCCAGATTCAGAATATTATAATCTCACCCATCTTTATGGAGAAAGTGTCATTGGAGCCATCCATAATGTACAGTGTAACAATTAAATTCAGTCAGCCAAGCCGGAGAATGTGTGTCCACATTTGAGTCAAGAGCATATCTGCAGCCAATGGATACACGCCAGTATTTATACTGCCTAAAATGCAATAAGGAGTTTGCAGCAAAAGCTGGCATTATTAAAGGAGTAACAGTAATGGGAAAGTTGTATATAGTATGGAAAACAAATCTAGACGAAAGGGGAAGGTTACAAACCAGCCAACTTCAAAGAATGGCTTCAGGTTATGGAGATGTTAGGCTGTCTTTGGAGGCAATCCCAGACACTGTCAACCTAGAAGAACCTTTCTATATTACTTGTAAAATAACAAACTGCAGTGGAAGGACGATGGGTCTAGTTTTGGAAACGTGTAATACCAATTCTATTCACTGGTGTGGTATTTCAGGAAGACAGCTTGGAAAGCTGCACCCAAGTTCCTCTCTCTGACTTGCCCTGACTCTGCTGTCTTCCGTACAAGGACTATAAAGCGTCTCCGGCTTACGACTTGCAGACACATTCTTAAAGAGAACATATGAATATGATGACAAGGCTGTGTGGTATCTTTGGCCATTAAAAGTTGAGAGCTAAGCAAAATCAGCGTGATGTTTTCATTTAGTTTCAGAGAATTGCTTTATTTCTGTAGTTAATCACCTTTGTGAAAATATGAAATAAGTAGAAGTCTAATTTAAATTTCTTGCCTGTAAAACACATAAAATATTAAATGCTTGGAAAGTATGAATTTTATCTTGAGTTAATATTCTGAGTGAACATTTCTGTATTTTCTACATATATTTTAGATGATCATTAAACTGTGTTCTCCAGGAAAAAAAAGAAAGGAGTTTACCTCCCCTTGAGAGATAAGCCAAATATTACAAAGTTCAGAGACAAAATGTAGAAATTTTGTTAGCATCATCAGTAAAAGAATATACTTGATAAAATTTTCAATTGCTTAATTTGAATTTATTTGAAGCCTGTCATAGTGGCTCATACCTGTAATCCCAGAACTTTAGAAGATGAGGCAGGAAGATTGATGCAAATTAGAGTCCAACCTGGGCTACATAGTTCAAGACCAGCTTGAGCTCATAGCAAGACCCTCCTCAACAACAAAATAATTAATATTATTAATAATTCTATTTTTTGGATTGACAGAAGGGTTCATGGATGTTCATTATAATCACATACACATAGGTTACATATTTTTATGTATAGCTTTTTCTTTGGCGAAGGACAGGCTGGCCTTGAATTTGAGATCCTACAGGTCTGAGCCAATAGACCCTCCTAAAATAGCATGTTTTAAAATAATGAACATACCTGTAATCCCAGTATTATGGAGGCTGAGGCAGGAGGATTGGAAGTTTTAGTTGAGCTTGGGCAATTCAGTGACATAACAAGACCCTGCTTCAAAATAAAAAAAAATCAAAGGACTGGGGTTGTAGCTCAGTGCATAGGTCCTAGGTTCAATCCCAAATTCTATGAAATAAAATAACAGGAAAGAGAAGAGTAAGAATCAGAGAAGTATTACTATCTGTACCAATAACCAGAAAACTAAAACAATTCATCTATGCTAACAAAATAATCTCAAAAATATTGCATTTCTTGACTCATTTTTTAAAAAACATTTTTATACAGAGTAGTCTTAATCATGTAAAAAGTATATATGCAAAGGAAATTCACCAGAGTTAGTACTAGGTGTTCCTGAATGGTGAGCTTATAGTTGTTGTTTTTTTTTCTTTATAATTTTAGTATTTTCTGGATCAGATACTCTGTTTAACTCTGTATTCATGGTTATGGGGAGAGCAGAGAATGTATGAAAGATGAAAAGCAGCTACAAAGTCCTTCCATGTCCTTCCAAGACAGAATCTGTGACGGCTGCCACCATGTGCTAGTGCAAATTCTTTGGGTTCCTAGGTTTTAATTTGTAGGGCAAGGGCATGCATGTACAGCATAGTGAGATAGGACAACCTTGACCAAAGGTCAGAGGAGACTGCTTTCTAATAAAACAGTATATTGGCTATTCAGGCAGTAAGAAAGATTTTGTTCAACAATCTTTACTTCTACTTTGAATAAAATTAGTAACGAATAATCAGTACACTGCTCACAGTGGGTTTCCTACCCTTTTTTGTGAAGTTTTTGTTTCAGAAATTAGAGAGGCTGATCAGAGCTCGCCCCCCCTTTCATAACTGAGACTTTGGCCATGATGATATCCAATTAAAATATCTGTAGGGCTGGAAATGTAGCTCAGTGGCAGAGTATGAGCTTAGCATATATGAGGCCCTCAGTTCAGTCTCCAGCACCACACAAAAGGAAGAGACAGAGGAAGGCAGGCAGGAAGGAAGGAACAAAGAAAAACACGTTTTCTTTTCTTCTCTTGAAATCTGGCTATTCTTGGTCTCAAAAAAAGTATTCTTTAGTCCCTAGAACTGCAAAAGAAAAAATAACTTATGTTATTTCACAGTGGGTGTGGTGGTGCACAATTGTAATCCCAGCGCTTGGGAATCTGAGGCACAAGGATTGCCATGAATTCGATGCCAGCCTGGGCTACATGGTGATTCAAGGCCAGCCAGAACTGCACAGCAAGACCTTTTCTCAAAAAGAAAAAAATAAAAATAAAATAAAAATAAATAAATATATATATATATATAAAACATATTTTACATATAATGTTAATATACTTAACATATTAATACATACAGTAAAATAGGAAGCATACATAAATTTTTTTAGACATGATAGAATAACTTAACTGAGAATTAAATACTACACAAATCACCTTTGCAGATAAAACTATAAATGCTTTAAAGTTCCATGTTTTAATGACAGTTTTGTTTGTTGGTTTGTTTTGTTTTGTTTTGTTTTGACACAGGGTCTCACTATGTAGTTCAGGCTGGCCTTGAACTCACTATCTCGCCCAGGCTGGCTTTGAACTCAGCAATCCTCCTGCCTCTGACTTCTGACTGCTAGGATTATAGGCGTGTGCCACAACACCCAACTCAATGACAGGTTTTGGGTTTATTTCTTTTGATGAATATTGAACCCAGGGCCTTGTGCATGCTAACTAAGTGTTCTACCACTGAGCTACATCCCTAGCTCTTTTTGAGACAAGGTCTCAGTAATTACCCAGACTGGGTTTGAACTTGTGATCTTCCTGCCTTGGCCTCCTGACTAGCTGGGGCTACCTGGCATTATTTTTTCCAGGTGAAAGAAGGATTGTCACAGGATAAATGATACACCATCTTGCTCTGTAGTATGAGTTTCAGAAGTCTCCTTATATTAAGGAGATATCAAAAATATTTTTCTGCCAGGCCTGGTGGCACACAACTGCAATCCCAACACTTGGGAGGCTGAGACAGGAAGATCACCACAATTTCAAGGCCAGCCTGGGCTACATAGTGAATTCAAGGCCAGCACGCACTACAAAGTGAGACCTTGTCTCAAAAATAAATAAATAATAGCCCCCCTTCGTTGGACCAGGGATTTAGCTCAGTGGCACCACATCTGCCTCACAAGCACAAGGTCCTGAGTTCAATCCCCAGTACCAAAACAATAATAATAACAATAATAATAGTCCCCCCCCAATTTTTAAATCTACATTTCAGTTATACCTAAAAATCTGAGGGGCTGGGGATATAGCTCAGCATGAGGCAGACCACTGTGAAAGAGAGAGCACAGTAGCTCAATGCTGACTGTCTTTTCTTATCTCCCCTCCTTGGACTGACATCAGGTCTACCCTGTCATATCAAAAACCTGCATGAGTTCTCATGAATGGAGTTGAAGATTGAGTCCACAAGCAAGGCTTTAGAAACTGTTCTGCTCATGTCTTGGGATTTGTAACTAACAGGTCACACTTACTTCCCCAGCCAGTCTGCCATACCCTAATCTCCTGCTTCATTTGTTCTTGTGAGGGACGCATATTCCCATAATTTTTTTTTTTTTTTTGGTACTAGGGATCAAACTTGGGACCTTGTGCTTGTGAGGCAGGTGTGGCGTCACTAAGCTAAAGCCCCAACCTAATCCATAATTTTTCATAGGGTGCTGAGGGAGTGGAGCTCTCTGCTTTCATATGCTACTTCCTGCTGAGAAGGGCTCTAGGCCCGATCTACTAAGGATTATGTGCTCTCCAGATATCTTGGGGTGCTGTGGCTCATTGGCTGGGTTAAAGAAAAAAAACTATTGGAAAACAATGAGAAATGTTTGACCAGTGAGATGCCTATTTGATTGGAAAAAACTCAGTGAATTTGTAACTTTATTATTAGTTTTGGGGATGCAGAGCCTGAATATGAGAAGAAGCCGGACAGATCTTCACTCCTCCTGTGGAGATGAAAGTATGGCAAAGAGAGATGTTCAATAAATTATCAAGAAGCTGACAGCTGTAGCCTTAGCAAGATTACTCATATTATGGATCTAATTAAAAACAGGAGCCTCAATACAAATGCCCATTTAAGGAATGGTGAATTAAGGTTATTAGTGGCTCTATTTATTTGCAATTATAGAAATACTAGAGTCTTGCTTTCTGAAGGGGAGCCTCAGGTCTTCCAGAGGTTTCTCAGCAATAGTTTTCTTCCTAGTCCTGTGAAAATTCTAGTGACCACTTTCCATGTAGGGTTTTTATAACTTTCCACTGCATCCCTTAAGGAAGGCCCAGTTTAATGGTTTCTCAGGAACTGGGAACAAGGCTAGGGTCTTAAGGAGCTATAAGGCTGACTTTCTATAAACCTTTTGATTTTTCAGAGACTTTAGACATGTCTTTTTGGTGTCTCGTACAATGAATGACAGTGACCTGCTTGAGAAGATAGACTGCTTCTAGGAGTTACAGAAATTCTTGTCCATGTTTTATAGATGATTAGTTAGTAAGCCTCACTCTTTCCAGATTGCTGCATGGGTATGTAGCATCAGAAAGGCACTTTTGGCTTAATATCTATGCCCAAGTTAGGGCTATGAAATGTGCTTGTTTTTTTGTGTTTTGTTTTGTTTAATTTTTTTTGAGCAGAGGTCCCTGGGCAAGTTGACCTTGATGACCCTTTGTAAATTGACACCCACCTGAGCTGCCTTTCAATGTCTTTCTTGGACAAAGGTATTCCATTAGTGACCCACACCTCCTAAGGGTCGGTGGGGGGTCAGGTCCCTGATATCCCATCCACTTGCATAGGTCTGGGGAATCACTTATTCACAAGAGTGGATAACCTCTGAGCCTGTAGGTATCAATGAGGCAAGATTAAGAGTAGTACAAGTCTTTTAGACCCTCAAGTGGGTCTAAAATCATTGGCGGGTATAGTCTCAACAGGTGAATTCTGCTTTGTCATTGCCAGAATTGAAGAGTTGCCCCCAGTTTTGATAGTAAATCCTAGTAAAGGAGTAGCAATTCATGGGACAATTAAAAATTCATAGCTGGTCCAGGGATTTAGCTCAGTGGCACTGCACCTGCCTTGCAAGCACAAGGTCCTGAGTTAGATCCCTGGTACCACAAAAAACAAAACAAAAATCATGTCTGAACATAGGACCATCAAAGTGACACATCAAAGCAGAAGTGACAAAGCTCTGATTACGCCTCCCCTCGACCCCAGTAAGGGCTATAGATTTAGAGGAGGGTTTTCCAGAGAAGGAAGTTAAAACGGAAGTCAAAGGAATTGAGGCAGGCAGTGGCACCACTGAGCTAAATCCCTGGCCCTAAAGTCAAAGGTATTAAAATTACTTACTTGCATCAAAGTATGAAAAAATATTGAATATTGAATGTAGGAATTTTGGAAATTTTCTCCTTGGACTTCTAGGTAATACAGAGATAGGCCACAATTCTGGATTCTCTATGATAGATGTACAGCCCAAGAGCAGGAAATGTTGTTGCTAGCAATCAGCTCAGTCTTACTGCTGTCACTAGTTAAACTAAGAAATTGGTAAGAGGTGTAGGTAAATGGGGTATCCAAATAAGGCATGTACTTAGATTTGTGAAAGAGGGTAAGGATTATTAAGCAGAATAGAGTCTATGCTTAATGACAAGTACACTGTTGTAGGCAGTTACATTAACTGCAATAATAGCAAAAATACAATAATACAAAGCCAGTCCTTCTTCTTCCTCTTCCTCCACATTCCTGTCCTTCTCTCCCTCCCCTTCTCTTCCTTCTGTTCCTTCTTGTTCTTCTTCTATCAAACTTGGAACCTTGTGCTTGCCAGGCAGTGGAACCACTAAGCTAAATCCCTGGCCCAAAAGCCAGTCATTTTTGATGCCTCCCAGAAGCAAGAAGAAACTAATGGATACAGTACTTTCTTCTTAGTGGTAGGAAGTATGAGGAACAATAGTTTGTCCTTTAATTTGGATGGGTTGTCCAGGAATGCCTCTAGTCATTTTTTTCCTAAAGAAGTTATTCTCAACTGGGAGAGTATGGTGATTAATCCTGATTTGTCAACATCAGTGGATTATTGGCTAGTAGGTTAGTAAAGTATGCTCCTGGGTATATCTGAGTGAGGCATAGAGGCATGGTCTTGGTTACTATATACTGTCCCTTACCTATTCCTCTCTAGCACTGTTCTGCTACTGTGCTTCCCAGCCCCCATGAACTAAGCAGCTTTGCTCAATAACACACTTCCACCATGATGTTCCTGCCTAGGAGTCTGACAACCATGTACTGACTCTCCCAAAAACCATGAGCTAAATTAAACCTTTCTTCCTTTAAGTTGTGAGTATCGGATATTATGTCTTAGTGATTAAAAAAGTAGCTAGAAAAAGATAAGTCAGCTGAGTGCTGCAGCATGCCTGTAATCCCAGCAAAAAGAGGCTGACCTTGGACTTCCAGGAAAATGGCAGACTGGTGAACAGCAGAGAAACAGCCTCTCCAAGATTTGGTGTCCAGATGCTGGAATATAGTGATATGAGGAAGAGAAGAAAGAGGGAAGTGGATCTCTGGGACCCAGAAAGGATCTAAAATGAGAATTGAAGCCCATGGGGAGAATGAGGAGACTTCAACCAAGAAGAAGGATGTGGCAAAGGTCACATTCTCTCTGAGCCCTGACTCACTCCTTAGGAAGGGCGATTTACACCTGCAGGCACACAGTGAATACTGGCAACCTTCGAGGCTTCTACAGAAAAACAGAGCAGTGGACCCACAAGATTGCAGTGGCTGGTGAATTATTTGGGTTCGTTCATGCTCCAGGAAAGGGCAGATTGGCAAGTAATCACCTTGGAAAGGGGCCAACTGAGCTCAGAACTCAGAGCTGCTGAGAACTGGCTCACTCAGGGTGAGGCAGAACTGAGATCAGGTTGGCAGGAACCAAGATGTCAAGGAGCCAAGTCCAAGTTGGCAGGGAGCTGAGTTCAAGCCAGCAGAAAACACAGGAAGTTTTGCAGGCTGAACAAAATGAACCACCCTGAGTTTCAGAACTAAAGGTGCAGGCTTGCTGGGATTATCACTAACCTGCTATAAATAAAAAACTGGCTTGTTGAGGTTAATCAACATGGATCTGGGCCCTGTGTGCCCAATTTGTCTAATAGGGACAGCAACAACATACCTTGAGTGGGCTTTTTCTCATTATTATTTTTTTCTTTTTTCTTGATTGTTCTTTTTTTATATGTATGAACATTATGTCTACTTTTTGTTGTTGTTGTTGTTGCTGTTGTAGTTCTGTTCTGTTCTTGTTTTTATTTCTTCCTTCTCTTTCCTGCCTGTCTTCTTCACTACTTCCCAAAGTTTGTGTGATCTTCCTTTATCCTTCAGGCTTGCTTTTAACATCTTCCTCTTCTTCTATTTCTCTACCCCCTAAAGAAATTTTCTCATCTGAGGGTAAAATCACCATACTGTGAGTATATTTACTATACACAATTTTCTGGTATGTTTTAGATTTGGTTATACAATCTCGAATCTAGTTCATATAGTTAAAGGTGGTAAATCAATAGTTACCACAGTTTCTCAGTTTGTAGGCTGTGTTTGATGCTATTGTTATTGCTAATTGTACTACTTTAGCCAACTGACATAACTGTTCTAATCAGTTGCTCTTCCTGGTATGCTAAGACTGAGATTAACGAGGGTCAGAAACAGAACTGTAGGCCAGTGCCAAAGAACATGGAGCTAGGCCACATAGGCAGCAACTTCTCATCCCCAGCAAATTGAAGAGGTAGGATCTGGCAACAGATTCAAAACCCAAAAGCCACATATGCCTGGGGTACATCTCTGAGAAGTAGTCATTTCCTAAGGATTCTAAATATTAGCAATAAAGCTACTTGCCATACTCAATGCACAAGCATCAACCCAGGAATTAAAATTTTTAAAAAGCAGAAAACAAGAAGACCCTTAAGCAAGATTGAACCCCAAACTTCCAGCTCACCAAAGGCAAACCCAGGGAGCAATGAGGTGGAAAAATGTGAAGCCAAATACCTGGACACTCAGAAGTGGAAAGAGCAGAAGTAACAAAGCAGATGAATAAATAGAACAAAATCAAATCAGAAATACTTTGTCAGATAACTGCAGAGATGATGACCATAATGAAAGACATTAGTGACACTAGAGCAGACACAGATTTAAAAAATACAGGAGCTTAGGAAAATGATTGCACTGAGCGTAGTGACACATGCCTGTACTCCCCCAGCACTCAAGAGGCTGAGGCAGGAGGATTGCTATGAATTCAAGGCCAGCCTTGACTATGTAGTGAGTCCAAGGCCACACAGAGCTACAGAGTGAGACTCTGTCTTTAAAAAAAAAATGAAAATGATTGAGGCCATGAATTCCCAACATAACAAACAAATGGAATTCATGAAACAGATTCAACCCAATATCCAGGAGATTAAAAATTCTATTAAAAGTATATGCAGCAGAATGAGCTAATGTAAGGACAGAATATCAGATGTAGGAGACAGGATTATAGTTAGTGATCATGAAAGGATCTATTAAAAATAGCAAGGGACCATGAAAAATCAATCCAACAGCTGCTAGATGATGCAACGAAGGATGACATAAGATTCATCAGCATTGATGAAAAAGCAGGAAACAGGACAAATGACTTTAAAAAAACCTGTTCACAGAAAGGTCAGAAAACTTCCCAAGCATAGAAAAAGAATTTAGCCTACAGATAGGTGAGGCATATAGAACCCCAATTAACCATGATCCAAAAAACTACACCAAGGCACATAATAGTCAAGATTCCAGAAACATGAGAACAGAATATTAAAAGGTGTTAGAGAAAAGGAACAAATCACCTGTAAAGTAAAGCCCATCAGAATCACAGTGGACTTCTCAACATAAACTCTTAAGTCAAGGAAAGGTTGGGCAAAATATTTCAAGCTGTAAAAGAAAACAGCCTCCAACCCAGATTGATGTACATTGCAAAACTGCCTCTCAAGATTGATGCAGAAATACTTCCATGACAAAAACACCTAAAGAAATTCATGACCACCAAATCAGCTCTCCAGAAATGTTCTGCAGACATTCTAGAAATAGAACAAGGCTAAAACTCTATGAACCTCAACAGAATGAATCCTCCAGGCAAGGCAAGCAATTAAACGGGGGTGGTGGGAGGAGAGAAATCAACAACAGGAAAATAAAATGACAAGGATAAGTCAATATATATCCATTATAACCACCAATGTAAATGGTCTCAATTCACCAATCAAAAGACACAGACTGAGCAGGGTGTGATGGCACACACCTGTAAGCCCATCACTTGGGAGGCTGAGGCAGGAGGACTGCTGTGAGTTCACGACCAGCCTGGACTACATAGTGAGTTCTAGGTCAGTCTCAACTACATAGTGAGACCCTGTCTCAAAAAACAAAACAAAACAAAACAAAAAAAAGACACAGACTGATTTAGCTCAGTGGTTCTGCTGCCTGTCTTGCAAGTGCGAGTCCCGAGTTCAATTCCTGGTACCAAAAAAAAAAAAAAAGAAAGAAAAAAAAAGAAAGACACAGTCTAGCAGAATGGATCAAAAAGCAAGATCTAACAATATACTGCATAAAACAAACACATTTGATTCAAAATGAAATCCATAGACTAAAAGTCAAAGGATGGAAAACAATACTGCATGCGACAGGAATCTGGAAAAAAAAAAAAGCAGAGGTAGCTATTCTATTTGCAAAGTAGATTTTAAGGGCCAGCGATTTAGCTCAATGGTGACATGGGCTGCCTCACAAGTGCAACATCCTGAGTTCAATCCCCGTTAAAAAAAAAAAAAAAAAAAAAAAAAAAAAAAAAAAAAAAAAAAAAGAAAAGAAAGAAAGAAAAATAATGTAGATTTCAAGACAAGACCAATTAAGAGAGATAAAGGTCACTATGTATGTCCTTGTAAAGGGAACAATCCAAGAGGAAGACATAACAATCATAAATATATATATGCACAAAATACCAGCACACCCAGCTATATAAACATAAAAAAATCAAGTAAGCACGGGCTGGGGATGTGCTCAGTGGTACCAGGCAAGCACAGGGTCCTGAGTTCAATTCCCAGTACCAAAAAAAAAAAAAATCAAATAAGCACTAACGCAATTGTAATTGGGGACCCCAATACCCCACTGTCACAGACTGACTAAACCAAAAAAAAAAAAAAATCAAGAAAAATATCAGAATTGAACCAAACTTCTGAACAAATAGACTTAGTAGAGGTCTACAGAGTGTTCCAGCCCATAACATAATACACATTGTTCACAGCTGCATATGGGACAGTCTCCAAAACAGACCACATACTAGCTCATATAGAACATGCTTAAATAAATGCAAAGGAATTGAAAGTATCCCATGCATATTATCAGACCATAGTGCCATGAGATCAGAAATCAATGGCAGGGCCCAGAATTTAGCTCAGTGGTTCTGCCACCTGCATTGCAAGCACAAGAGTTCAAGTTTGATCTCTGGTACAAAAAAAAAAAAAAAAAAGAGAGAGATCAATGGTGGCAAAAGAACCACAAGAACTTCATAAATACATGGAAATTAAACAATATCCTCCTGAAAACCCAATGGGTCACAAATGAAATTAAAGAAGGTATTAGACAGCTTCCATAATTAAAGGATAATGCCAAAACAACATACTAGAACTTATGGCATGCAATGAAAGCAGTCCTATAAGGGAAATTTATAGTGGTGAATTCCCAATGAGAAAAACAGAGTGAGATCAAAGGAACAACCTAACATTGAACCTCAAGCTTCTGGAAAAATAAGAGCAAGTCAAATCCAAACCTTATACAAGGGAGGAAATTATAAAGATCAGAGCAGAAATTAATCCAATGCAAACTAAGAAAACAATACAAAAAATCAATGAATCAAAGAGTTGGTTATTTGAAAGAGTAAATAAAATTGATAAGCCCTTAGCCAACCTCATGAGAAAAAGGAAAGAAAAGACTCAGATTCATGCAATTGGGAATGAAAATGGTTGAATCACAATATATCCTGCAGAAAGCCAGAAGATCATCAGTATTTACTTTGAGAACCTCTATTCTAATAAGATGGAAAACACAGCAGAAATGGACAGATTCCTGGATACATATGAATTACCAAAACTGAACCGAGAAGACATAAAAATTCTAAATAAACTAATATCAATCAGTGTAATTGAAGATGTAACTAAAAACCTTCCAACAAAGCCAGGAATATAGTTCAGCAGTACAGCACCTGCCTGGCGAGTGTGAGGCCCTGAGTTCAATTCCCCTCCCCCACAAAAACCAAAAAACTAACAGCAAAAGAAATCCCAGGCCCTGACAGAGTCACTGCTGAATTCTAAAAGATATCTAGAGAATACTTAATGCTGCTACATCTTAAATTCTTTAACAAAAGTGAAAGGGAAACGATGCTCTCAAATTCATTCCTGGTAGCAAGCATTACCCGGATACCAAAACCAGAGAAGGATCCAACTAAAAAAGAACTACAGGCCAATCTCTTCAATGAACATAGTGGCAAAAATCCTCAATAAGGTACTGGCAAACAGAATTCAGCACATCATCAAGAAGATCATACACCATCACCAAGGCGGGTGCAGGAATGATTCAATATACAAAAATCGATAAATGTAATACAGCATGTTAACAGGGCCAAAGATAAAACCATACAATCATCTCAATAGATGCAGAAACAATGTTTGACAAAATCCAACACCCATTCACGATAAAAAACCTATAGAAAATTAGAATAGATAGTCTTTATCTCAATCTGATAAAATCCACTTATGACAAATTGACAGTATCATTCTAAATGGAAAAAAACTGAAAGCTTTTATGCTAAAATCCGGAACAAGACAAGAATATTTACTTCCACCATCTTACTGAATATAGTTCTGGTAACATTAGCCAGAGCAACTTAACAAGAGAAAGAAATAAAAGGAAAAAGAATAGGAAAGGAAGTTAAAGTATCATTATTTACATATGACATGATACTCTACATAGAAGACCCCTAAAACTCCACCAAAACTTCTAGATTTAATAACCAAATTCATTAGCACAGCATAGCTGGATACTGTGGGAGCCCGCTGGCATTTGACATTGGAAAAGTAACTTCTACCATTGAGGCATTGACACAATCTATGACTCTATTTGGCTTTTCTGAGATGAGGGTCTCAGCTATGCAGATGAGATTGACCTGGAGCTCTCTGTGTAATCCAGGCTAAGCTCACTGTGTAATCCAGGCTGGGTTTATGGGATCACGGGTGTCGACCTGGAGCTCACTGTAATCCAGACTAGTTTTATGGGATTATGGGCGTGCACCACCACGCCCGGCAAACAATACCACTGGACTCGTCAGGTTGAGTGGGGCCTTTGCCTTTACATCAGCGGCCGTGATCCGGGTCTCACCTTTTCCATCAGGCTTTTGAAAGAACCACCTCAGTTCAAACCCATTGCCATTGGCCCCAACCCCCTTCTTTAAGAATGCTGCTTTTTTAAAGATAAACTGGGCCTGGTGGATGATAGCATTAGAAGGGTTGAGGAAAGCCTCGAACAAAGGCAGAAGCAACGGGAAAAGGACGAATCTTGGTATCAAAATTGGTTTTCCCCTTGCCCCGCTTGCCCCTGGAGATTGTTAAGTTAAAGATTGCATAGGGTTAATTGTTGATGTACGCCTTCCCACTTACCCCTCCCCACATTTGGTAAAATACTGATTGCTGTATGCTGATAAATGCTTTGTCCCTTTATGGTTAAATGCTTGAGTGACTCATGTGATTGGTAGAAGATTTGTTTGAACTGTCCAATAAGCTTGCTCAACCTTCCCCCTGGGATAACAGTATATAATCGTTTTGCTGAGCCAATAAAGAGCCTTTGATCAGAAATCAGACTTGGGCCATGTGCTCTAACTTCTTAAAGATTTCCTTCACAGACATTCAAGATCGGATCGGCCTCTGATGACCCACGAATAAGAGGCGGCTCTCACCTCCTATTCCCCGCTGGACGGGGTCCCCCCAGAGAGCCGCGGGATACAAAGTCAACACACAAAAAATCAATAGCATTCCTGTACACAAACTCACTGAGAGAGAAATAGCAGCTAAAAAAATGAAATATCTAGGAATCAATCTAATGAAAGAAGTAAAAGATCTTTAAGTGGAAAACTACTCTGCTCTGACAAAGGATATTGAAAAGTATATCAGAAAATGGAAAGATATCTCCTGTTCTTGGGTAGGAAGAACCAATATATCAAAAGTGGCCATACTTCTAAAATTGCTGTACAGATTTAATGCAGTCCCAATCAAAATTCCTATAGCATATCTCACAGAATCAGAGGAAACAATCCTAAAATTTGGAACCAGAAGAGAACTAGAATAACAAAAGGAACTCTGGGGAAAAAAGGTAAGGCAGGGGCATCACAATCCCTGACTTGAAATTATACTACTAAATTACTGTGATAAAAACAGAATGGGGCTGGGGATCTAGCTCAGTGGTTCTGCTGCCTGCCTTATAAGCACAAGGACCTGAGGTTGATCCCCGGTACCAAAAAAAAAAAAAAAAAAGTAGTACTGAAAAAAAAAATCAAACCTGAGGATCAGTGGAACAAATTAGAAGATGTAGAAACAACACCAAACACACAGCCCAACAACTTCAGAGCCAAACAACTGAGAGAAACATAGCCTCTTTAAGAAATGGTGCTAGAAAAACTGGCCTTCCACATGCCAAAGATTAAAACTAGACCCACATCAGGCCGGGGATTTAGCTCAGTGGCATCACACCTGCCTTTCAAATGCAAGGTCCTGAATTCAATCTCCAGTACCAAAAAATATTTTTTAAAAAAAAAAAACTAGACCATGTCTTTCACTATGCACTCACCTCAAATAAAAATGGATCAGAGATCTAAATTTTAAAACAGAAACACTAAATCTGCTGGGAAATAGAATAGGCAGAGCTCTTGAAGATATTGGTATAGTCAGAAACTTTATGAACAAAACCCTAATCCTACAGGAACTAACACAAAGAATCAACAAATGGGATCTCATCTTATTAAGAAGCTTTTGCATAGCTAGAGAAACCAGCACAGGGGCAGGGATGTAGCTCAGTGGACCCAAGCCTTCATTGCAAATGCAAGATTCTGAGTTTTAACTCCAGTACTAGAAAAAAAGAAAAAGAAACCAGCACAGAGTGAAGAGACAACCCATAGTGTGGGGGAAAAAATTTGCCAGCTGTTCCTCAGACAAAGAACTACTATCTAGAATATATAAAGAATTCAAAAGAATAGACCCCCCCAATTTAAAGACCCAATCCAAAAATGGGCATTTGAAATGAACAGACATTTCTCCAGATAAAGAATTAGAGATGGCAAATAAATATATGAAAAAATGTTCAACATCACTGGTCATTTGAGAGATGCAAATTAAAAAAGCACTGAGATTCTATCTCACTCCAGAAAGAATGGCCACTATCAATAAATCAATCCTAGGCCTTGGAATCTAGCTCAGTGGTGCCCATGCCTGCCTGGCAAGCACAAGGTCTGAGTTCCATCCCTGGTACCAAAAAAAAGAAAAGAAAAAGAAAGAAATCAATCAATAATAATTGCGGATAAGAAAGAACCTTTCTCCACTTTTGGTGAGAATGTAGACTGGTGCGACCACTGTGGGAATCAGTGTGGAGATTCATCCAAAATCTAAAAGTAGAAGTTCCATTCCACCAAGCTATCCCCCTTCTGGGAATCTTCCCAAAAGAATTAAAAGCATCATACCACAGCGATATATAGTGGCACAGTTTGTAATAGCTAAATCTTGGAAACAGCCCGATGCCCATCAGTCAATGAATAGATAAAGAGAATGTGGCCAGGCATGGTGGGTGCACGCCTGTAATCCCAGCACTCAGGAGGCTGAGGCAGGAGGATCACTGAGTTCGAGACCAGCCTGGGCTACATAGTGAGTTCCAGGTCAGTCTCAACTATATAGAGACCCTGTCTCAAAAAAAAAAAAAAAAACAACAACAACAACAAAAAACCAGATCAGTGGGATCATTACTGTGATTATTGTAGACCATGTGGTTTAGAGGCCTGTGAAACTGGTTTGTGGAGTTTGGAAAGGTTTGGAGATGCAGGCTACGGAAATGTTAGGATGCAATAAGAGCTTGATGGGCCACTCTTGTTGGAACATAGAAGACCAGACTGCTGACAGGAATGCACATAGTGAAAGGCTCAGGAATTTTCGGTTGGCAATTGGAACAGATGACATGTGTTCTCTACTCTGGCAAAAAATGTGTCTACATTTTGCCCATGTCCTAAGACACTGGCAGACTGTGGGTTAAGGATGGTTGACTAATAATCTGGCAGGAGAATTTTCAAGCTAGCCCAATATACAGGCTGGGGCATGGATACTGGTGGTTGCTTTCAGCCATACTTATGGTGAGAATTGGAGGACAAGGCCAGTAGAAAATTTTGAAAAACTTAAATCTTGCCTCAGAAGGAAGCACCTGTAAAAGTTGCAGCCAAAAAGCGTATGGGTGCTGAAGAAATTAATGATATTAAAATGAAACCAGATCTTATTTATACAGGGATAAGAAAAAAGATGCCTTGGGCTGGGGATTTAGCTCAGTGGTTCTGGCACCTGCTTTGCAAGTGCAAGGACCTGATTTTGATCCCCGGTACTAAAAAAAAAAAAAAGATGCTTTGAAGCTATCTCAGAAATCAGCTGGACTTCGATTGCAGATACAAGGGTACAAAAGTAACAGCCTTTCTTTTGAGAAGACACACCCTTGGACCCCTGCTTGAGAAGGGAGTCCTAGGGAGTTGGTTCCCCAGAATTCATTTTACTGTGACTAGCCATCCAGGCACTCAGAGGCCATGACAGCATTGGCCCAAGGGGGTCTGGCTACTACATCCACAGTAGACTTGGGCACAGTACACTTAATGCTGGTTTTATTGGCATCCAGAATGCAAGAGTTGTGAAGCCAGATGTGATGTGCATGTCTATGATCCCAGCACTTAGTGGGAGAGACAGGAGGATTGCTGGGAATTTAAGCCAGCCTGGGCTATATAGTGAGATCAGGGCCAGTCTGAACTACATGGTGAGACCCTGTCTCTCTCACACACACACACACACAAAGACACAGTTTTAAAAAAAAAAGTCATGGGGTCAGGGAGACTTCCACCAAGATTTCAAAGGAAGGCCTTTGAGAACAGGCCATACGCTCCTGAGAAGGCAGTGTGTAAAACTGAGAGTAAAGCCAAAAGGCGAGACCCTAAAAAGTTGGAGATGTCAGGAACATGAAACAGATACCAAGAAAAGCTACTGGCCATGAGTGGAATCAGCTCAAGACAGAGGCTATGGCAGGCTGTAACCGGAAGGGTGGACTGTTCAGGCCCTCTGGAACCCACATTTTCACCCCCATATTCCCCAGATGCTAGGCACAGAGCTGCAGGAATTAACATTTTCCCTTTTGGGTTTTGGTTTAGCTTTGGTCTGATTGTTTGATATCCTATCCCTCCCTTTGGGAATGGGAAGGTTTACCTGTATCATTGTGCCTTAGGATTATGTAACTTGTTTTTTGATTTTAAACAAAGATTCACAGCAAAGTGTTTGCCTGGAGTCTCAGAAGATGCGTGGAATTTTTTAAAATGCTGAAATTGTTGAGACTCTGAGGAAGGGATTACTGCAGATGAAAGGATTTCAGGATAGTTTGATTATGCTAGGTGGAATTATGAACTTGCTATTGTAGTTACTTGGACATTAAGTATGGTTGAAGGAGATGTGTTTGGATGTG
The DNA here is from genome assembly GCF_012274545.1 of Fukomys damarensis. Classification (NCBI taxonomy): domain Eukaryota; kingdom Metazoa; phylum Chordata; class Mammalia; order Rodentia; family Bathyergidae; genus Fukomys; species Fukomys damarensis. The sequence goes on along the minus strand of NW_022900938.1, from coordinate 2,991,975 downwards.
AAGTTGACAAGCATTGGAACATGACCATTAATCCTAATTTGTCACCTTCATTGGATGAAAAACACCTAGCAGATTAGTAAGGCACCCCCTTGGGCGTGTCTGTCTGGGTGGGTTATGAGGGCATGGTCCTTGGCACTATATTTGGTTTTTGGCTCCTTCCTCTCTTGTGCTGTCTCCCTACTCTGCTTCCTTGCTGCCACTAACTTAGCATCTGTGCTCCCACACCAATCCATGGTGTTTCTGCCTTGGAGCCTCCTAGCCATGTACTGACTCTCCTGAAGCCATGAGATAGATCAAACTTTCCCTCCTTTCAATTGTAGCTATCAGGTATTGTATCTCAGTGATAGGAAAGCTAATTAATACAGAGATTTTTAAAAAATCTCTCAGGTATATTTGGCTATATTTACAGATATTTTTATTGCCAAAATTATGTCATTTTTGTGTGTTTTGTTTTGTTGAGACAGGGTCTCGCTACGTAGTTTAGACTGGGCTTAAACTCACTATGTAGCCCAGGCTGGCCTTGAACTTACAGTGATGCTCCTGCCTCAGCCTCCTCAGTGCTGGGATTACAGGTGTGCACCATCACACCTGGCTCAGTTACGTCATTTTAAAGGAAAAATCCTCTTTCCTTTTCCCATTGCTACCCCCTCCCCTTTAACTGGATAACTCCTCATCCTCTAATAATGACCTGGTGTCTCTCACCCAGGAAATCTTACCCTAGGTAGACAGTTATAGATAGCACATTTTTGTTTTTCTATTTTGTGCTCCTAAAATGCTACAAACATATCTTCTGGACACATTTTATACATATATATACATACATATATGTGTTTGTGTGTGTGTGTACATATATATTTTTTTATTTTTATTTATTTTTTTGGTACTGGTGATTGAACACGGGCCCTTGCACTTGCAAGGCAGGCGGTGGCACAACTAAGCTAAATCCCCGGCCCAGCAGGCCCTTCATTTTCACTGGGGTTTTCTCCCACTCTTGAGAGCTGATGTCTTTCCACGGCTTCTATTGTACCCTGGTCATCTGATCTGATTAACCCAATGCCATTGAGCAATAAAACAGTGTCATTAGTAGACTAATATGCTATGTTTCATGTCCAAATGTTCCAGTTCTTCAAGGCTAAATGGTGACAGTTGTGATAGACGATATTAAGGGAAGAGCTAAGCTGGGGGTCAACTTAGAGTGAGTATACAATGGTCCAGCTCAAGAGAATACACCCTGTTTTTAATCTTCCTTACTGTCAGGGATGGAAAAGAACATTTTCATCAGATCAATACCTGCTTATGATAAACTTAGGGTCACATTAATCAGCTCTGGATACCACATCTGCCACAGCAACACAACTGGGGCTACTACTTGGTTGAATTTGTGGGTGTTCACTATTGCCCTACGGAATCTGTGTAGCTTGATGATTGCAGTGTGAATATGATGTGTACCATGACACCTGCATTCTTAGGTCTGTAAGGTATCCATCTCTGCTGTATTTCCTGAAATAGGCACTCTTTCTTTTTTTTTTTTTTCTGGTACCAGGGACTGAATTTAGGACCTTGTACTTGGGAGGCAGGCATGGCACCACTGAGTTAAGTCCCAGGTCAGGACACTACTACTTTTTATCACAATCTGGATAGGTGCGGGAGAAGCAGCTTAGTAACTTTCTCCATGGGACAGCTCTTATCCCTCAGGCCAAGGAACCAATGTGAGTGTTTGACCAACGTCTAAGCATGTTCATTTGGATTATGCATTTAGTAACTTGGACAATAATACTTGCCAGACCCTGGCCAAGATTCTTTTAAGACCTAGCATCTAACCACTATTGCTGTATTGGGGGGATACTGTGATACTATGGGTATTAATGTGTATTCTCGAAACGTCTCATTATTTCACTTTTGCATGTGCATTGTTACCACAGCAAGTGGTGGGCCCCATCGGAGAAGAACTAAGGAAACACAAACACCTACTCACAGTGCTGCTACATGCTCCTTCTTCCTGGGGACCCAATTTTTCTTTCAGTCAGTTGGCTACGGTCAAATGGTTTTAGACCTAAAAATGAGCTCTGATCTCGAAACCAGCAAAGAGTAGCTATATTTTCATAGGTTTAGGTGCCATCGTGATCATTTCTCCCTGATTTCTCTTAGTTGTGTTTGAGAAATAGCCTTGTAGGCTGCCCAGCAATCTTTCCTCTAAGTCTACCTTGTTCCATTAGTCACCTCTGTATTTTTCTGCAGGTCGGGCCCCCCTGGTGGCCCTTCTGACCTTGAGCTGATTTCCATGATCACTGTACCCACGTGGCACCATAGTCTCCAGTCTCCAGCCCATTGCTCTATGCAGCCAACTTCCCCCTTTCCCTGGGGACTTTTTTTTTCCCTTTTGAGACAGATCTCATCATATTGCCTACACTGGTCTCTAACACCTGGACTCACGAGATCCTCCTGCTTCAGCCTCCAGAGTGGCTGGAACTATAGGCCTGCACCACCACACTTGCCTTAGACCTTTCTTTTTTGCATGTGATTGATGCATATATGTGGCATTTTAACCATTTTAAATGTATAACTCAGCAGCACTAACTATATTCATACTGTTCTGCAACTATCACCATTTATATTCAAACTTTTAAAATATTACCCCAAGCAGAAACTCTCACCACTAAACAATAACTTCCCAGTCTCCTCTGGTAATTGCTATTCCTTGTGTGGTGTGAGTGCTGTGGTTTGGGTCACATTCTGCTGGAAGCTTGTTTCCCAGTGTCACGTGGGATATCAGGGTGGGGAGGCGATGGAATCATGACGGCCCCCAGGGCACATGAGCACCACTTAGGTCTCACATGGTCAGTTCTCTCAAGAGCCAGTTGTTGCAGAAATGCAAGCCTGGTCCTTCCAGGGCTCTTCCTTCTCTAACACGAGACCCCTCTTCCTTTGCACGTGCCAGCTTTCCCCTGCTCATCCGCCATGCTGTGACATAGGTGTGGTCCTCACCTGAACCTGGCGCCGTGCAGTGTGGACTTTCCAGCCACAGGCTGGAAGTCAAATAAACCTCTTTTAAAATCACCTAGTCTCCTAGTATCCTGTTACAACACCGAACAGACAAGATGGTGAGGACACTGGGCCAGCCTTACTCAATGAGGAGTTAGCAGGTGAGAGATGGAGAAGACTGGGAAGGGACAAGGAAACAGATCTCTGCAGGAAAAGCATCCAGTGTAGCTCACAAACACGGTTATGTGTAGATGATCCAGCAGATTGTGTGTGGGGTAGTGTGTGAAGGGGCTGCTAAGGAGAATTCTAAGATAGGATAGGAGGCTGTTTAAACAGAAAAAAAAATCTTTTCTTCCTTCCCTGCTCCCTCCCTCCCTCTCTCTCTCTCTCTCTCTCTCTCTCTCTCTCTCTCTCTTTCTTTCTTTCTGTCACAGCCTCTTGCTTATAGCCCAGGCTGGGCCCAAACTTACCATTCTCCTGCCTTAGCCTCCTGAGTGCTGATATTACAGGTGTCACCCCACCGCTGGTTTAAGGAACCATTTTTGCTCATCTATGGCAAGAACGACCCCTAAACTATGTTTTCACTCTTTGTAGCTATGCTTGAGAAATTATCTTCTATCTTCAAATTTCTGATTTTGAGGGTCTAAGGCTATAGCTCAGTGGGAGAGCACTTGTGCAGCATGCTTGAGGCCCTGGGTATAATTCCCCAGTGTTGCAAAAGAAATAAAATAAAATTCAACTTGCTCCAGTTAAATTGACAACAAATAGCTAGGCACGGTGGCACACGCCTGTAATCCCAGCCACTGGGAGGCAGAGTCAGAAAGATGGTGCGTTTGAGGCCAGCCTGAACTACAGAGCAAGACCCTGTCTCAAAAAATCTAACAGCGCCCAGCGCGGTGGCGCATGCCTGTAAACCCAGCACTCAGGAGCTTGAGGCAGGAGGATTGCTGTGAGTTTGAGACCAGGCTACGCTACATAGTGAGGTCCAGGTCAGTCTCAACTACATAGACACTGTCTCAAAAACAAACAAACAAACAAATCTAACAGCAATATAATTATTTCTTGGAACTGTGTTTCTCAGGAAGTCCTGCAGGTTACAAAACAGTGTTGTGACTCAATCAGAGATGTGGGTGGGCTTGCAGCCCAGGGCTCCTGTCCAGTTTGTGCAAGCTCCCACACATCCCTGAGGTGTTGGTAAAGCTGGTCATACAGGGTAACTCGGAAGGACTTCACACACCTGTTCAGATGCACAACACCAGCCAGCACTTCCTCCTGGGACTGAGTCCCCTTTCAGGCTTACAGTGCCTCTGTTTCCTGGCACCAGGGAACTATCCTTAAGTCTGGGTCCAGCATCGTGAGACCCTCTACCAAGTTTCTAGTAATAACCCTAGGCTCTCCCTTTTGTTCCTCTGTCCCTATAGTATGTACAGAAAGAGTTAGGCTTCACTTCACCCTCCGAAAAACCTGCTTGCCAAACTTGCCCTGCCCTGCACCTGATAACTCCCATTATCCCCAGAACTCAGGAGTGTGTCTCGCTGTGCCTGGATTGGACAAAAAGTATGGCTGATGGTCAATATCAGCTTTCCTTGTGGAGTCTGGATTGGAAGCTCATGCTGGGCAGAGGGTGGCTGTGTGACTGTCCCCTGTAAAAACCTGGACCACCTAGTCCGAGCACTTGGGGAGAATCAGGTGAGAGGATCACGATTCAAGTCCTGCCTGTGTATCTTCTCCCAATCCTGTCTCAAATGAGCTGCTGTGAGTGGCAACATTTCATCTCTCGTCCTGACACTTCCTGGAAGAGTTAAGCATTTCCTTGGTGATTTCACAACCCCGCTGGAAGAGAACTCTTTTGAACGTGCATCTGCAGATGGATTCCCTCCATGGTTCTTCTCCTTCCGGATTCTGCTGTGTAGCTTCTCCCATGATGTGCTGCAGGTGAGTCCACTTACACGGCAGGTGTTGTGAGACAGCTGAGCAGGTCACTGGCCCTGGGAGTTGTCTCAGGGTGCTGGGTGGTGACTTCGTACACTTGTTGCTTTCTTGTCTCGATAAACCCATTCCTGTTGTTTTTCCTTCGTTTTTTTGCATTTTGAAAATTTTTATTGGCACATTGTAGATATACACAGTGATAGCATTCTTCATAGGGAGTTGTACCTGTACAAGATCTATCTTGCTTCTATTTCCTCATTCTCCTCCCCTCACTCCAACCCCACTTTCCCTCATTGCTTACCAAAGCTTTGTTTCCATTTCTGTTCTTGTCCCTTCCTCTCTTTCCCTTCTAACCTTCCTTGTTCCACTTCTCACTGGAACATTTACTTCTAATTTCTCAATATCTTTAATACTTTTTGGTCCTTATTTATAGTTTTGGTTTCTCACACTAGGAAACTGGTATTTAAACATCTGTGTCTGATTCATTTCACGTAAGAGTATGGCCTCCAGGTGCATCCATTTAGCTAGAAATGTCTCCAGTTTGACCTTCTTTATGGCAGAGTGCTACTCTGTGGTATAAAAAAACCACATCCTCTTTATCCATTCATTGGTTAATGGGCATCTGGGCTGTTTCCAAAATTTAGGTATTACAAATTGTGACACTATATACATGGTTGTGCATATTTCACTGTGGTGTGATGCTTTTAATTCTTTTGGGAAGACACTCAGAAGTGGTTTAGCTGTGTGGAATGGAACTTTTACTTTTAATTTTTGGAGGAATCTCCACACTGATTTCCACAGTGGCTGCACCAGTCTGCACTCCCAAGTGTGCAGAAGGGTTCCTTTCTCCCCACAGTGAGTCAGGAGGGCGCAGGAAAAAGGGCCCCTTGCCAGCTCCTTCTTCTTCACTGAAGTTTCGCTTTGCTCTCCACAGGACTTCAGCTCTCCCTTCAGATCCTTGCTGGGTTCTCTCCTGCTGTTCCCCATGTTGCTCTATTGCAGTATCTGGACACCAGATCTTAGAGAGGCTGTTTCTCTGCTGTTCATCACTCTGCCATCTCTCTGAAAGTCCCACTTACCCCGGCTTTGTAAGTGGCTTTTCCTTTTCAGTTTGTGTTTTGGGGTGACTGTAGGATTGAGGGTGCCCCAACCCGGCTGGGGGTGGCACCAGTGGAGAGGTTTAGAGCCTGCATGGAATCACAGAATCCTCTTTTTCTTTTCTTATTAATTGGCCTTATGAGGTAAGCCGCTGATATTGAAGAACAAAAGAACCTCTTTTTTTCTCCATTCTAATATCTTTAAAAATCTTATTACTTTAGACGTAACAACTTAACCTTTACTTATAACTTAATTATAACATAATCATAATATAATTTAATTATAACATAATGATTTAATTGTAGTATATAATTATATATAGATATATAGATATATAGATATAGATATAGATATAGATATAGATATAGATATAGATAATGTTTAACAACATTCATTGGCATGGGGCTCTGTAGGAGGCTGGATAAAACTGGGGAAGCCACCCATCAGTGGAGAAAGCTGAAGCAAACTGATTTAGGCAGCTGATCTTTCAGCCACAGAGAGTAGTTTTGTCCAGTAGTTCCCAAACACAAGGGTTCCACTTATTTATCTTAACAATTACTTTTGATGATGCATGAGAAGAAAATCATAGCAGTTAATACTTTCAAGCCATATGTATATATCATTTTTTTTGTGGTATCAGGGATTGAACTCAGGACTTTGCACTTGCAGGGCAGACATGGTGCCACTGAGCTAAATTCCTGGCCGTATATATAAAATGTTTAACCACAGCTTTTAATTCTTCTGGGAATTAAAAAAAATATATATTATAAATAAATTGTGAATTATATATAAATTGTGAATTATATATAAAATGTTTAATCACAGCAAAAACTCTTCAATTAGTGTACACAGAAAACAATAAAAAACACTAAAAAAAATCAATTTTTTTTATATTATCTAGATTGGCTAACAACTGGGAGGGAAACATGTCACCAATTTGAAAGACATCTTTACTCTTAAAAACTGATTTAAATTAGCCTACTGTTAAGCTACGTGAACAACAAGCATGTGAGGTAATATCATGAACGTCTATTGATGTATAAGACAATTTAAGTGGAATTTTTGAAGGATAATATACACCTGAAAGTTACCACACAGAAGCATACATATGAATTTAAATCATACGTAACTTCTATATTACCACACTTTAACGCTTTTATTATGTTGGCCCAACAAGTTGAGGCTTTTGGCGGGGGTACCAGGGATCGAACTTGGGTCCTTATGCTTGTGAGGCAGGCACCAGAACCACTGAGTTAAATCTCTGGCCCTTTAAGACTTTTATTTACAAATCTTATGTAAGCCTCAAGCCTATCAGCCTTCACTCATTAACGTTTTAAGAGAGTATAGCTACCCCAAAAAACCTATACAACCTATTTTCCATGGAAAGCCCAGAAAAAAAAAGAAGTTACAAGGGCAGAAAAAAATGTGAATTGGTATGTGCCCCAAAGCAATCTTTAATGAAGCAGCCACAGGTACTGTAACCGGGGCTGGAGATTTAGCTCAGTGGTACTGTGAATGCCTAGCAAGGGAAAGGTCGTGAGTTTGATCCCCGGTAAGTAGGGGAGTATAGAAGTTATACAGGGGGAGTATAGAAGTTATATAGGTACTGTAACCAGATTAAACCAGCAGGCAGGCAGACAAGAAAACATATAGAACATATGAAACAAATACATTTAATCAGAGAACACTCTAGATGTTCTCTAGAATGGCCATGTTGAATTATAATAATCTTTTGTAGTTTTAGGTTTATAACTATAAATAGATCAATCAGAACTTTTCCTAGGGATCATCAGTTTTTTATGTGTCATAATGGTATTTTTCTTTAATATTTTAAAAGCTACCTTGAGTTTTCTTGTTAGTTAACATTATATGACATTGTATGTCACATATATTATATGACTCATTATATTTATGAGTCAGAATGGTAAAGAGAGAAGACCTATAAATTCCTAGGTGGAATCCTTGTTTTTTAGTCCTCCTTATTACAAAACTGGGTTTAGGGCTTAAAGTCATATCTTTTTTATGCCGCTGAAAGCAAGGACTTTTTTAATTTGTTTTTTGGTACCAGGGATCCAACTGTAGAAGCTGAGCTTGCAAGGTGGCAGAACCACTGAGAGCAAGGACTTGTTTTAAGAACAACCTCAAGGGAGTGAGGGGGCGGGGAGATTTAGCTCAGTGGTTCCACCGCCTGCCTCACAAGCACAAAGACCTGAGTTTGACCCCTGGTACAAAAAAAAAAAAAAAGAAGGATCACAGTACAGGTCTCCAGTCAGTTGATGGGAAAATAGAATCTGTGTTAGAATCATTACAGGAAGTACACTCTTTTGAAAACCACAACTGTTTTTTATATAAATGTTCCCAAAGGGGCATATCTCTTAAATGTGTAGGTGCAATTTACATTTTCTTTTGGCAACTGCTTTTCCCATTTTCCAGGGGGTGCTCAGGCCCAGTATGGATGTAGAAAAATGCTAAGTTGATGGGAAAATAGAATCTGTGTTAGAATCATTACAGGAAGTACACTCTTTTGAAAACCACAACTGTTTTTTATATAAATGTTCCCAAAGGGGCATATCCATTAAATGTGTAGGTGCAATTTACATTTTCTTTTGGCAACTGCTTTTCCCATTTTCCAGGGGGTGCTCAGGCCCAGTATGGATGTAGAAAAATGCTAGGTGACACTTCCTTGGAGCTCAGGTTCAAAGGAGTCCTAGCTTTCAAGTATGCATTCTGAGGGGTGGGGGAAATGGAGCTCCATGTCAAGCTTTTCCATTCTGAGAAAAATGAGAGAGGAGGTATCCCTGCCCATCCCTGCTTGTTCTGTCTCTGTACCTATGGCATCCCTCAGACCTGACCCGTCCAGTGCCAGCACTGTTGAGCTGGAGATGCTTGAGGAAATGAAACAGAACCAGATTTTCCACTCTGCTCAGTGCCTGTGTCCCTCTCTTCAAATTCCTGTGACCACTTACTAGCTACAGGCTTTTCCTTTCTCAGCCCTCAGTTAGCATACCACTGAGTGTAGAAGTCAGTTGCTGACCTGGGGCTATGCTCTGGAGAGATATCATGGCAAAGGAGAGGCAGTCCTCTGGAGACTAGGGGTGGTGCTATTGGCTCCCTTAATATCTGTTTGTTATTGTTGTTTTTTCTGTAAAGCTGCCATGGAACTCATAAGGGCTTTAAGACTGTATTCTGTTCTAGCAAGGAAATCATCTGCCTCAAATGACCAATTAGTCCACCCTACCAGGTATTACTCCATGGGGGAAGAGCAATGGAGAAGGCATAAAAGAGTGGCTAATCCAACAGTAACTCTCTGTGCTCGTCACTACTTTCTCAACCCTCGCTACACAAATAGCAAAAAGATGATTGGAACTAAAAGCTTCTCCGGCTGGGTCTCTGGGTCTTTAGTAAAACATGCCTCCAGAAATTGAGAAAAAAGAAAAATCAGAAGGAGAAAGTTGGAGTTAAGTATCCTTAGCAGTGAGATGTCCTCATCCTGCTTGCAGTGAGTTAATGGAAAAATTCACTTAACAGCCATTAGTCTTTTCAGATCAAGAACAAGGGCACTGGAGAGCTAAAAATGGCTCTCTCACCTGAGGAAGATCAAATCCGAAGATCAGGCTCAGGCTGGGATTTAGCTCAGTGGTTCCACTGTCTGCCTCAAAAGCAAAAGGTCCTGGGTTCAAGTCCTGGTACAAAAAGAAGAAAAAGAAGAAGAGCTGGCTCTTCATTTCTTTCCTCAGGTACAAAAGGAAGATCAGGTCAGACTGTCCCAGTGAAACCTTTTCCTTGAGCTTTCAGAGGAGCATCCAGTTATGATTGCCTTTTAAATTGGCAAACAGGGTCCTAAGTTTTTATATGAGGCATGTTCCCCAAATCTACTCTACCACAACACAAATGACAGGAGACAAAGGCTATAAGACTACCCAGTAAAGAAGACAGAGTACAATTCTCTGTCTCCTAAATGTAATCACAGTTACAAGAGGATATTACAAGAAGAAAGGCACAATAAAAACTCACTTGGGGCTTACCTCCTATTAATCTTATATCTCAGTGGGACCTCCAAAATATGAAAGTTAATTCTGTAAAAACCAAGTTTGAGGTCTCAATGTCAACAAATGAAATTGTGAACCAAAATGAGGTTAGGAGAATTTTTATTGGCAAGAAGAAAAAACAAGGGTCTTGGCTTCTTCAGAAGGGGAATCCAAACAGTGGAATCTCTTGGAAGGCATTTAAAAAACCAAATATTTACCAAATATATTGTTCATATAAAATCATTGAGCATGTTGGGAAGATTATTCTAATGAACAAAGAGGTACCAGTAACGAAATTATGTTAACATTAAAAAATTGGGTATAGGGCTGGGGATTTAGCTCAGTGGTTGTGCCACCTGCCTCACAAGTGCAAGGACCTGAGTTCGATCCCTGGTACCAAAAAGAAAAAAAAAATTGGGTGGAGCTCAGTGGTAGGGAATCTGCGAATATATGGCATTAGGAAAAAATATGTGTTTAAATAACTTGTTTTGTGGTTAAAATTCATCCCATATAGTTTTTTGTTTGTTTTTTGTTTTTGTTTTTTTTTTGGTTTTTTGAGACAGGGTCTCACTATGTAGTTGAGACTGATCTTGAACTCACTATGTAGCCCAGGCTGGTCTCGAACTCACAGCAATCCTCCTGCCTCAGCCTCCAAGTGCTAGGATTACAGGCCTGCACCACCACACCCAGCATCCCATATAGGTTTTGACTGAAGGTTTGAAAACCTGTATTTTTTAGCCAAATGTGGTAGTGCACACCCTTAATCTCAGCACCTGAGGCTGAGACAGGAGGCTAAGTATGAGTTTGAACCAGCCTGGGCTACACAGTGAGTTCAAGGCCAGCCTGAACTGCATAGCAACATCCTGTCTCACTAAACAACCAAAAGAAAAAAAAAAAAAAAACAGTAGTACTACTAAGTTTCAGCACCATCTCTATCCACTTAAATTTTTCAGGTTTCATCTAGTCTATTATTTAGGGTTTTGAAGAATGAGCAAAAACTAACAAAATGTGGAAGTCCACCACATGAAGGCAGAGACAAAAAGACACAGATATAAAATAATTTATTATGAAGATGTCAAACATTTACAAAATTTGTATGTGATATGAAAAATTCCTCATGTACTGACAAGTTTCGTAACTATCAATATGATCAATTTTGTTTCATCTACTCTGTTCCTCCCAAAATTATTTTAAAACAAACCAGACATTTTGTCGCTAAATACTTCTGTATGAATCTGAGAGAGACTTTTAAATAACAAGTACAACTACAAAGGTTAATTTTTTTTCTTTTGCGGCGGGGACAGGGTCTCGCTATGTACTCCAGGCTGGCCTTGAACTCCCTATGTAGCCCAGGTTGGCCTTGAACTTGCAGCAGTCCTGCCTCCCAAGTGACTAGGAATTACAGGCCGCCACGCCTAGATACAAAGGTTAATTTCTTAAAAATCACCTAATATGTAGTTATTTTTAAATTTCCCAGTCTCATATATATCTTTTAATATTTAATATTTGGCATGTGAAAAATATCCAAGTGCCTCTCAAGTCTTGGGAACAAGGGAGGAAGAGGGAAAGTAATGAAGGAATAAGAACAAACAAGCGAAGAGAAGGAAAATAATGGAAACAAAGCTTTTGTAAATAAGGAGAGAAAGGGGCTGGGGATGTAGCTTAGTGACACCACTGGTCGAGTGCAAGGTCCTGAGTTCAGGCCCAAGTACCTCAAGGTGCCCCAAGCACCGGGCCAGCGCGGGCTCAGCCCCAGCCACTTGACCCCGAGCTCTGCACTTCCGCGTCGGACAGGGAAGCAGCCACAAGCCGCGGCTTACTCCAGCGCCTCGGCCAGGGTCACATGCAGGGACCTCGGGACCGGAACAGCGTCCCGAGACTGCCGCGGTCTCCGGCTAACCTACCGAAGAGTTCCAGCGCGAGGCGGGTAGAGCGGCCCCTTGAGTGTTACGTAAATGCTTGAGTTGGCGGCAGGCGTGGGGGGCGTGTCCTGGCGACCCTGAGGCCTCTTGATTGGCCGGCAGGCTGCGGCGTTTACAATCCGCCCGGCGGCCTTGGGAGCGTGCGTCAGCCGGTCGCTCGCTGGGCGGGGAAGGGGCGTATCCGGATCGTC
>NW_022900938.1:2948644-2979560 GCF_012274545.1 Fukomys damarensis | reverse complement strand
CTCCTTCGGTCCCCTGCCCGCCTTGGGGGCCGGGTGGGGCGCAGAAACCGAGGAAGCCCCACCGCGAACGACCAATGACAGGCGGTTCTTACCACTGCGCTGTGACGAGTTCCTCCTGTAACCTTGAGCCAGGGCTGCCTTCGATTTTCCGGGTTCGTCCCGTGGGGAGGCGGGGTGGAGATGAGGCGACCAGGAGGGATACCGTGGTTTTCTACTTGTTTGCCTTTACGAATAGCATTGTAGGAAGTTATTTTGGAAAATTCTAACGCTAAGCGCTTAGTGGTTGGTTCGTATGTGTGTATGCAGTACTGGATGGAGGAAAAAAAAAGCACAAATGGGCAGAATCCTGGACATTAGATTCAGTGGAGAATTTCAGAAAGCACCAACAACCCTCCATCTCCAAATCTCAAGACAAATAGAATCAGATGTTGACTCTTGTTTTAGGAAGTAATTTCAAAAAGTACCTCCAAGCAGAGCAAATCCCCCCTTAATGTCGGCTTGTGTTACTTTGATAGAGTATTTGAGTGCAGGTATGTTGTCACATGAACGTAGATTGTGACCTTTAGTATCATCGAGGTTTGGACAGTAGTATTGGCAGATTCATATATATAGATAGATAGATAGATAGATAGATATAGATATAGATATAGATATAGATAGATATCAGGGCTTGAACTCAGGACCTTGTGCTTTCTAGGCAGGCGAGGTGCCACTGAGCTAAAAATCCCAGGCCCCTGATTATTTTTTTAAAGAAAAGCTTTCCTCAGTGGAGTTCAGTATTCATTTCACAGTTTAACTGTGAATATGACTTACAGCACTTCATATTACAGTTGAAGACATTTTTTTTCTTCGTCTTGGTGGGGATGGAGCCAAGGTCCTTGGCGCACACTAAGCATGGCATCATAGCCCTGACCTATACCCTCTTAACCCTTATTATTGATAGTATGAGAAAAGTAGATATATTATCCATACCACTGTAACCATAGCATGCTCAGTGATCAGGAAATATGTTGGTTTGCTTTACGTACAGATAGTTCCTTTAGGATTGTAAGCAGATTGTGTAAGGGAATCTTTAGAGGAGTGTGGGAAAGCCGTACAGGAGCCTTCTTCAAAACTCTGTAGAGGGCCGGGGATGTAGCTCAGCAGTGCTGCACCTGCCTGACAAGGGCAGTGTCCTGAGTTCAATCTCTGGTACTGGGAGAAAAAAAAAAAAGATTGTGTACAATGAAAAAGTGGCCAACCAGACACCTAATTCACCTCTTGAGAAGCACATACGTATACACATACATGCATAGTGCGTGTATGATATATGCTGTGGTTCTGTGCTGTGCCACTGAGCTACATTCCCAGCCCCTATTCACCTTTTATAAACAACCTTAATTGTTCAAAAATTCTTAAATTATGGAGTCTCCCTTGAACTGGGCTTTTTTTTTTGAAGCTGTATTCTTAGGTATTATCCTTTATCTTCTGGCTATGTAGTCTCAGTTTTTCAACCTGCCTTTATCTTTATTCTGTCTTCTTCCCCAACTAAATGGTAGGATGTCAGTCTCTTTGAAGAAATATCATTTATTTTTTAAAAGTTTATATGCAAATCGTTTTATACAAATATTAGGTATGATAATATGACATTTCACCCCTTTTAAAAAATAGTTTGAGCTAGACATGATGGGACACACTTGTAATCCTAGTTCCTGAGGGAACTGAGGCAGGAGGATGCTTAGACTAGGAAACTTAGGTAGAACTGTGCAAAAAATATAAAAAGGGCTGGGAGGCTGAGGATTTAGCTTAGTGGTTTTGCAGCCTGCCTCGCAAGTGCAAGGTCCAGAGTTTGGTCCCCTGTACCAAAAACAAAAAAAAAACAAGAAAGGGCTGAGCACAGTGAGACACACCTGTAATCCCAGCACACTGGAAGTTTGAGGCAAGAGGATTATCAGTTTGAGCTCAATCTGGACAAGTTAGTGACTTAGCCCGACTCTTGTCTCAAAAAATCAATAAATGAATAAGGCTGGGAATGTTGTGAAGCTCTGAGTTTAATTCCCTCAGTACTGACCGAATAATAACAATAACAAACAAACGAAACAACAGATTGAGGGTTTGGATTTGATTTAGTCAACTGTCAGACTCTTACTCAGAACTCTTTAACAGGTTCTCATTGAGAATAAATTTCAGTATGCTTTATCTTGGCTAATAATACCCAACATGATTCAGCTCCTATCTCCAGTATTATTTCTTGGTACTCTCCTCTTGGCCTGCTGTACTACCAGTGTATTGTTAGTTTGTCTTGGTCTCGGGGTACTGTGACGCTTATTGCCTATGTTTGGAATACTCACCATCCCACTATTCATTTGTATGGGTTCTATATATTTATTTGTGTACACTCATATTTACTGTGTGCATACATACCTATTTTTTCTCTTTGTACATTTAGCTCTTTATTATTTTTCAGTTGAAATATAACTTCAAAGGGCTTCCTAGGGTACCCTGTCTAAAGGAGGTCCAAATTACATGTCTCCATACCTATTTGTTTTCTAGTACTTTTTTTGAATCCTCAACTAAAACGCCATCTTACTAGGAAAAGTTAAATATATTTTGGTGGACGGAAAGACAGCAGGTATCTGTATATACAAGTACCCTGAAACAATTTTAATGTTCTAACTAGACCTATTTTTACAAATATGTTGTTGAAATAAAGATTAGAAAGTAAAGGAGAACAGAGCAATGGTGCTATGAACAAAGTCAAGAGATTTCTAATCTGAGAGTGAGACCAAATTTCAAGTCTTGGTGAAGTTGGTTGGGAATTAAGGAAGTACTTTGGTTCCAGCTGGCAAAACTACATGGGTAGATAAGATGAATTGAAAAAGAGATAATATATATGCTAGCATGCATACAGTAAGAGTAGATAGTGATTCATAACTACAGATTGAAAGTCATTTTTCTGGGGATACCTTTAGTACCAGAAGCTAACCTAACTGTAACCTGTTAATTTTAGTTTTCCTTTTGGTACTGAGGAAGCTTTTTTCTTTCTTTCTTTTTTTGGTACTGGGGATCAAACTCAGGTTCTTGTGCTTACAAAGCAGGTGGTGGAACCACTGAGCTAAATATCCTGCCCGAAGCTTTTTTTGCTATATGTATGTATGTATGTATGTATATATATATATGCTTACTTAAGAGAGAGGAAAAGAGATTGAGTGGGTGTTTTCAGGAATATTCTGAAGTACAAAGCCTTCTAATGTGATAGTTTTTTTTTAATGTATAATTTGTGTTTCCTCTTATTTTTATTGTTATCTTAAATCAGGTAATTTTTGTCTTTTTTAGATATTTAGCTTCCTGTGGTATACTGATGAGCAGAACTCTCCCACTGCATACCTCAGTTTTGCCTAAGGAGAGACATGCAAGAACTTTCTTCAAAATCACTGCACCATTAATAAACAAAAGAAAAGACTATTCGGAGAGAAGAATTATCGGGTTTGTATATAAAAATAATTCCACTGAATAAGCACGTTCACAGTATTTTGTAGAGAATTATGCCCTTTCTGGATTATTTTCTTACTAAACAGTTCTTTTTGTTGGTTGTTCTTTCCATACCCCTTACTATTTTATAAATATAGTACTTTATAGATAGATTTAAACCTTGACACATAAAGGAAATAATTTGTTTATGACCTGAATTTTCTTTTTTTGCTTTTGAGACAGTGTCTTGCTATGTAGTACAGGCAGGCCTCAAACTTGTGGTGATCCTCTGCCTCAACCTCACAAGTGCTGAGATTACAGGTGTATACCACATGCCTGAATATGACCTGCGTTTTTTTTTTTTTTTTTTTTTTTTAATTCGGAATCAAACGCAGGACCTTGCACTTGTGAGGCAGGCGATAGCACTACTGAGCTAAATCCCCAGCTGCTGACCTGCATTTTTTGGTTGTTGTTTTTTGAAATAGGGTCTCACTATGTAGTTGAGACTGACCTTGAACTCACTTTGTAGCCCAGGCTGGTTTAGAATTCACAGCGATCCTTCTGCCTCAGCCTCCCCAGTGCTGGGATTACAGGCGTGCGCCACCACGCCAGGCTGTGACCTGCATTTTTATATAGTGTTCTTTTCATGATTATAAAGATTAATTCATATACATAGAAAGGCCCAAATTCTGTCATATTCCAAAAACATCTTCCTTTTTTTATTTTTTATTTTTTGGTACTGGGATCAAACTCAGGCCCTTGAGCTTGCCAGGCAGGCGATGGAGCCACTGAACCAAATCCCTGGCCCCATCTTCCTTTTTTTTTTCCTAGTACCCAGGGCTTTCACGCTAAGCTGCATCCATCCTTGCCTTTAATTGTTAGGGTTTGGTTTTTGAGACAAAGTTTCTCTTTGTAGTGCAGGATAGTCTTGAACTCACTCTGTATAGCCCAGGCTGGCCTTAAACTTGTGGTGATCCTCCTGTGAAGTGCTGGGATTACAGGCATGCACTACCACACCTAGCTCCTTACCTTTATTTATTTAGACAGGGTCTCATGAAATTGTTTACCATATCACTTTGAGGTAAATCTTGTTTAATATATAATTTGCACTGGGTGTGGTGGTGCACGCCCTTAATCACAGCACTCGGGAGGCTGAGACAGGAGGACTGTTATGAGTTCGAGACCAACCTGGGCTACATAGTGAGTTCCCGGTCAGTCTCAACTACATAGT
Source organism: Fukomys damarensis (assembly GCF_012274545.1). NCBI lineage: Eukaryota > Metazoa > Chordata > Mammalia > Rodentia > Bathyergidae > Fukomys > Fukomys damarensis. The sequence continues at coordinate 2,974,879 of NW_022900938.1, read as the reverse complement.
GAGACCCTGTCTCAAAAAACTAAAAAAAAAACACACACACACAAAATATATATATAATTTGCATCCCCAGCCTGGTATTTTGCATTTCTATGCTAGTATTTTCTTCCCAGTTCTGTATAGTATAGGAAGGGGGTTGATTTCTATATAATTCATAATTGGTCACCTTACTGAATTCTGAATTGATTCTTCTGTTTAGCATTCATACCACCTGCCAGTTGATAAATGTAGCTATTATTTTTAGCAGATATGCTTTGTATGTCATGCTCATATTTAATGTTTTGTCTAATATTTTCAAAATTTTTGTGTTCTTTAATGGGAATGTTGAATCATAGTTTTTTCTTTTTTGTCTATTAATACTGTTAAAAGAATAAGATTCTTAGTGTTAAATCATCCATATATTCCTAAATAAGTTGGTTTTGATTGATACTTTTAAAAAATACGTTGTTTGATTCTATTTGCTGCTGTTTTTCTTCCAGTATTTGTATCAGTACTGACTAGTTGATGTTGGTCTATAAGCTTTTGTTTTTCTGCTCTTTTATTAGGCTTTTCTTTTATACTAAATCATAAAAAGAATAAAACCTGGGTGTGGTGATACATGCCTGTAATCCCAGCACACAGGTGGCTGAGGCAGGAGGGTGAGTTCAAGGCCAGCCTGGGCTACATAGTGAGTTCAAGGCCACCCTGAGCTATACATAGCAAGACCCTGTCTCAAAAACAAACAAAAAATACAAAAGGAATAGAAGATTTCCTTTCATTGTGTTCTAGAATAGTCTATTTTCCTTTTTTAAAATTCAAGTAGTATTGTTGAAGATTTAGCTCAGTGGTGCCATGCTTGTCTTGCAAATGCAAGGTCCTGAGTTCAATCCCCAGTATCAAAGAAAAAAGAAGAAGAAAAAAAAATTATAGTAGTATTTGTATCTTATCAGATCCTAATGGAATACAGCTAGAAATCAACAGCAAAAGAAGCCACAGGAACTATACAAATACATGAAGATTGAACAACACTTTAGATAATTAGTGGTCATTGAAATCCAGGAAGACAATTTAAGAATTCCTAGAATCAGATGAAACTGGAAAACAAAATCTTTAGGATACAGCAAAGGCATTTCTAAGAGGGAAGCTCATACGTATAAGCACTCACATAAAGAAATTAGAGTGTTCTCAAATAACCTAATGATGAACTTCAGGGTTCCAGAAAAACAAGAACAAACTGAAGCCAGACCAACAAGAGGAAAGAAATAATAAAGATCAGAGCTGAAGTTAATAAGATAGAGACTAGGGCCGGGGATTTAGCTCAGTGGTTCCACTGCCTGCCTTGCAAGCACAAGGACCCGAGTTTGATCCCCGGTACCAAAAAAAAAAAAAAAAAAGATAAAGACTAAAAGAACAATACGTGGGATTGTCAAACAAGATTGATATTAAAAAGATTAACACTTTTAGCCAAACTAAATAAAGAAAAAAAAGACCCAAATCAATACAATTTGAGATGAAAAAGGGACATATTATAACAGACAACACTGAAATCCAGAAGATATTAGGGACTGCTTTAAAAACCTATATTCTAATAAATTTGGGAATGTAGAAGAAACAGATAAATTCTCAGATACATGTAACTTGCCAAAAACTGAAGCAAGTGGATACAAACAGCCTAAGCTGATCAGTAACCAAATACTGAAGTGAATTCAAAGAGTAATAAGTCTCTCAAGAAGGAAATGCTCAGGATCAGACCAGTTCACTGCTGAATCTTACTAAATCTTTGAAGAACTAACACCAGTGCTCTTCACTCTGTTCTATTAAATAGAAACGAAAGAAAGCCTCCAAACTCACTCTATAAGCCCATTATCACCCTGATGCTAAAACTGGACGTGAACGCAACAAAGAAAACTATAGACCAACAAAAGTCTTCAATAAAATACTTGCAAACCAAATCTATCAACACATTAAAAAGATCACACACCTTGATCAAGTTGCTTTCATTTCTGGGATGCAAGGATGGTTCAATGTATGCAAGTAAAGAAATGTACTATGCCATATAAATAGAATTCAGGATAAAAATCCCATGATCATCCTGTCTGACATAGGAAAGGCCTTTGATGGCATGATGTCCCTTCATGATAAATCCCTAAAGAAATGAGATATGAAAAATAGACACCATATATGACAGGCACACAGCCAGCATCATCTGAACATGGGAGATCCTCTCAAGTGAGGATGAGGCAAGGATTCTCTTCACAACTCCCAAGTCAATACACTGCTTGAAATTTTAACCAGATGAATTAAACAAGAGAAGAAAGGGAGGCCAGGCATGGTGGTGCATCCCTATAATCCCAGCACTGGGGAGGGTGAAGCAGGAGAAGTGCTACAAGTTCAAGGCCAGCCTGGACTACATCATGCAATCCTGTCTCCAAAGTTGGGGGCGGGATACAAATAAGAAAGCAAAAAGTTAGATTCTTTACAGACTATATAATCCTATCGCTAGGAGATTTTTTTTTTTTTTTTTTTTTTTGTACTGGAGATTGAACGTGGGACCTTGTACTTGCTAGGCAGGTGGCAGAACCACTGAGCTTAATCCCTGGCTCTCTCTAGGAGTTCTTAAAGACTGTACTGAAAGACTTAGAGGAGATAAATAGTAGCAGAATATAAAATCAGCATTAGGAAAATGAATAACTTTTTTATATACCAACAGTGGACTAATTGAGAAAGAAATCAGGGTAATTTCATTTATAGTAGCTTTAAAAAAAAACCCAAAAGCCTAGGGATCAATCTAGGTAAGAGAACTGTATTGTAAAAATGGCCTTATTACCATAAACAGTCTACAGATTCAATGCAATCCCCATCAAAATACTAATGACATCATTCACAGAACTAGGAAAAATAATACTTATCGTATTGAAACACAGAAGACCCAGAATAAACTAAAGTGGACTTGAGCAAAAAGAGCAAAGCTAGAGGAATCACAATCCCTCAATTCAGTTCACAGTCCCTGAGTTCATATTGTAAAGCCATAGTAACAGCATGCTGGCACACAGATAGACATATAGACCAATGGAGCATAATAAAGGATGCAGACACCCCTGCAGCTGCAATATGTTTGAGAAAAATATGTGTTGGAGAAAAGAATCTGATTAACAAATGTCTCTAGGAAAATTGGATAAATCAAATCCTTGTTTCTCACCTCAGCTGAGCAAAAATCAAAAATGGATCACAGACCTGTGTTTGAGACCTGAAACTTTTAATATGCTAAAAGAAGACATGGGGCAAACACTTCAAGTCATAGACACAGGCAGAGACTAAGACTCATAGCATAAGAATCATTATAATGAGACGATATCAAATTAAAGTTTATACATATCAAGGGATGAACTAACAGTAAAGAAGCAGCCAGCAGAATGGGGGAAAATCTCTGCCAAGTATCTTCCAACAGATTATCCTCTAGGATATATAAACACTCAGACTTGGTGGCTTGTGCCAATAATCCCAGCCGTCAGGAGGCTGAGGCAGGAGGATCACCTGGGCTACATAGTTCAAAACCAGTCTGGACTATATAGCAAGACCCTGTCTCCAAAAAAAGAAAAATTCAAAAATGTTAACACCAAAACATCAAATAGCCTGTTCAATAAGTAGGTAAATGGACTAAACAGACATGTTGAACAAAATAAGCTATACTCAATGACAGATATTCTCCCTAATATGTAGAATCTAAAAATTATGATATGAAAGAAGGGAGACTTCATAGACAAGTGGAACAGACTAAGGGAGAAGGGGAGGGGAATAGAAGGGAGGGTTATGATGCTTAGCATGTTTAAGGCCCTGGTTTCATCCTCAGTATCAGGGAAAAAGATTCAGTGTCGAGGAATTTAACACATACAAAAATAAGAGCAGTAGTGCATGCATATAGATAAACAATTACTATGGACGCATATAGACTAAGGAGTTAGTCTACCATTACCCTTCTGTTCCTGAGTTAACTGATTATTGTTTAATATGTAACCTTCTGGATATTTTAAATGCTATGGATGTTCTCTTGTCAGTATTATTTTCAGGAAGAAACTAATGTATACATAACACTTTCTTAAGAGTCATATATACTCTGCTTTGCTTTCTGCTTTGTTCATTAACAAGGTACTGTAAATGTCTTTGCCTTAAAATATATATTTGAGGGCCAGGGATTTAGCTCAGTGGTTCTACCACCTGACTTCCAAGCACAAGGTCCTGAGTTTGATCACTGGTAGCAGAAAAAAAAAACCCAAAACAATAAAAAATACATATATTTGACCAGGCTGGAGATTTTAGTTCAGTGGTTCCGCTGCCTGCCTCACAAACTCAAGGACCCAAGTTCAGTCGACCTAACTTCAGTAGTCAGTATAGAGTTCGACATAAATCTTTCACTACGATTTGTTAAACTTTTATTAATATCTGTTTGTTAACAGACATGTAGATTGCTTCCGTTTCTTCTCTCACAATCAGTATTAAAGTGAACATCTTTTGCATTAATATGGTAGTTTTTTTGTTTTTTGGTACCGGGGATGGAACTCTGGACCTTACGCTTAGAAGATAGGTGGCAGTACCACTGAGCTAAATCCCCAGCCAATGGTAGTATTTTTAAATATTAAATTGCTGAAAGTAAAATTGCTGGCTAAAAGTAAGAAATTGTTAGTCAACTCAACAAATTTTTTTTTTTTTTTGGTACCAGTGATTGAATTTGGGTCCTTGCGCTTGTGTGACAGGCAGGGAACCACTGAGCTAAATCCCTGGCCCACACCCAGTTTTCTTTTGTGCAGAACTGGGGGGTTGAAGCTGGGTGTGGTGGTGCACACCTGTAATCCCAGCACTCGGGAGGCTGAGGCAGGAGGATCACTTGAGTTCGAGACCAGCCTGGGCTACATAGTGCGTTCCAGGTCAGTCTCAACTACACAGTGAGACCCTGTCTCAAAACAACAACAACAAAAAAAAAAAAAAAAAAAAAAAAAAAAAAAAAAAAAAAAAACCAAAAAACTGGGAGTTGAACCTAGGACCTTTGCACTCAGCTAAATCCGTATACCTTTATTTTATTTCTTTACTTTTTTAAGACATCATCTTGCTAAGTCACATGGGGTGGACTGGAACTTGTGATCCTCCTGCCTCAGCCTCCTTGAGTGCTGGGATTACAGGAGTACATCACCACACTTAACTTTACCTGATTGTTACATGGAGGTGTGAACCTATGACTGCAAGACCTTTGGTTTTTAAAGTTTTAAAAAATATAAATTCTCCATTTTTAAGTGCAGGAGTGAAAATGTAAAAACCACAACTACAGGATAAATTTCCTCGTGAGCTGTCAAATTGTGATCTCTGCAGTGTGTGTCTGTTCTGATTTGTTTCACTGTCTGTATTTCTTTGTAGTCTTCCAGAGTGCAATCTGACATAGGTGCAGAGGGAAGCATGAATAAGTTTTATTCTATTCTGTCTGACATATATGTCTCATATAACTAGATGTTAACCCCCTTCATATCTCTTTTTAAAGATATTCAATGCAGGAAATGTATGATGTGGTATCGGGAATGGAGGATTACAAGCATTTTGTTCCTTGGTGCAAAAAGTCAGATATAATATCAAGGAGATCTGGATATTGTAAAACTCGCTTAGAAATCGGCTTTCCACCTGTGCTGGAGCGATACACCTCAGTAGTAACCTTGGTCAGACCGCATTTGGTAAAGGTAATAGTTCTTCTGGGTTTTGTTATAATCTTCAATATTAGTTATATCAAATGAATTACATACTGTAACATGTAAAAAGCTTATGAAGATATCTTTTTACTAGTAGGAAAAAGAGGGAAAAAAACCCATCTATCATGTCTCTTGTGTTACTTTATGCAATAGTAGCATTCTTTCTTTCCTTCTGTTGAGGACAACTGAATTAGGAAAGATCATCTGGCCCACAGGAGAGAAGTGTTTAATACTTGTACTAATTTTAGAAAATAAATTAAATGTTTTACCACTGGGGTAAAAATGAATTTGTTTAATAACCACATTTTTTGAAAGTTAAAGAAGGGTTGGGAGTGGTGGTCCCCCTGAAATTCCAGCTAGTAGAGAGGCTGAGGCAGGATGATTGCAAGTTCAGCAATGCAAGATCACAAGCTGGCCAGCCTGGCAACTTAGTGAGACTCTGTCTCAAAAAATAAAGGGCTGAGGATGTAGTCTAGTGGTAGTACTTGCCCAGCATGTGTGGGGCTCAGGGTTAAATCCCTAATACCACCAAAATAATGAAGGGAGGACCTGAGTGTGGCGATATGGGCAACGTCCGCATGTAACAGGTACTGACAGCCAGCTTTGTGACGTTAGTCATCCTGTGCTCGTCAGAGGAGGGCGCACATCTGGAAGAAATGTGCAGGCTCCCCACAGAAAGCAAGAATTCATGGAGAATTCCTTAACAGTGGCCTGGGCTTAGTAGTCAAAGCCAAGCTGCACTCTGAGTGCACAGGATTCAGTGATAGCATCGTTGGGCTTTGCCAGCTCTGGGGGCAGACAGGCTCTTCCTCAGACACATGAGTGCAAAGCTCAGCCTCTTCAGTCTCAGCTGTCACTCTTCAAACTAACTGCTTGTAAAAGGCTGTGCTGTGCTCTGGGCTTTGACATTATTACACATATTTTCACCTATTTGCCGATAGATTTTTTTCTTCTTCTTTTTGGTACTGAGGATTGAACTCGGGCTCTTGTGCTTGCGAGGCAGGCGCCAGAACCACTGAGCTAAATCCCCAGCCCTTTCTTCTTTTTTTGAGGCAGGGTTTTGTTGTAGTTCAGGCTGGCCTTGATCTCACTATGTAGTCACAGCGCTGTGAACTCACAGCGATCATCCTGCTGCAGCCTCCCTGAGTGCTGGGGTTGCAGGTGTCTGTCACCACACCTGACTTTTTAAATTTTAATTTGAAATGGATCTCCCTATGTTGCCTGGGCTGTGCTTGAACTCCTGAGCTCCAAATGCCTCAGCCATAGCCGACACCCACAGTTTAAAGGAGGCTCATCTTGGCTGGCTGGCTGCGAGACAGGATGGCATGCAGAGCAGCAGGACAGAGGAGAGCTGCTCATTCCAAGGCAGATGGAATGGAGAGTGTCTAGGGAGGCAGACCCTTCCAGCCGCATGGCTGCCAGGCCAGGCCCTGCCCGCTAACACAAGTCAGCCATAGCACCTCCCAGACCCACAAGGCTTTGGGCCCCATGTTAGGCCTAAACCTAGGAGGTTTGGGTGTTACTTTCCACCTTATGGAGCAAATGAAGGCTAGAAGAGGGGATACCCTGCCCAGGTCACAGAACCAAGACTGAGTTGGTCTGCTTGAAACCATAATCTTAAAAATGTTTTGCGTTCTCTGACCTCATTCTGTTACCATTCAAGCTCTTAGAACTGAGTTCTTAGGCAGGGGATTTAGCTCAGTGGTACTACACCTGCTTCTCAAGCATAAGGTCGTGAGTTCAATCACTGGTACCAAAAAAATAAAATCACACACACACACACACACACACACACACGACTGAGCTCTTAGTTTATGATGCTGCTTCTAAATTCTAAAACATACTAGCCATATACGCCAGCTTTGTTTAGTTTCTCTGGCTTCTTTCACGTGCAGGATAAAGATGACCTCTTATACTGTAAACAGACCCACCCACTTTCCCTCCCTCCTCCCTGGTGAGCACCCCTACACACACATGCACACGCACGCACTCACAGTCACTCCTTAATGGGCAGGCGCTGCTGTACATCTCATGTTTCAGGACTGTACCGACGGTACTTCCCACAGCTGTGTGCTCTGGCATGTTCTGTGGCGTGCTGCTTATGCTGAGGCCAGGGTTAGGAAAGAAAAGTGATCTCTTTTCTTAGAGGAAAGAGTTGGCCTATGCAAGTCCTTATTTTGCTTGTCTGTGTGCAGTGGCTACAGCCAAGGGGAAGGATTTCCTAAACCCTTGAGAGCGAGATAGCAAAGAAAAAGGCTTTTATTAGTCTCAGGATAGGCCTGCGAAGAGCTGAAAAGGAGCCACTGAGCCTGGGGTGGCAGTGTACACCTGCAGTCCCAGTACTTGGGAAGTGCAGCTTGGTGTGAGCAGCTGAACCCCAGCATGGCTTGCCTTGGTAGAGGTCTGCTCATAGTGTCAGGCTGTTGGATCTCTTCACCTGTTATGCTGTGGCCTGTATAGTAATTGAGGTTCAAGGATGAAAGCCTCAGTGATGTTGGATTCCTGCCAGGACTGGGGTGTTAATCGTAGTCGTTTTACTGTCTTCCAGGCATCCTGCACGGATGGGAGACTTTTCAAACATTTGGAGACGATTTGGCGTTTCAGCCCGGGCCTTCCTGGCTACCCAAGAACTTGCACACTGGATTTTTCAGTAAGTCTCTCATTTGTGTCACATAGAAAGTGAAGCTGCTGAGCCAGGTGTGGTGGCACACACCTATAATCCCAGCACTCGGGAGGCTGAGGCAGGAGGATTGCTGCCAGTTCAAGACCAGCCTGGGCTACATAGTGAGTTTCAGAGCAGTCTGAACTACATAGTGAGACCCTGTCTCAAAAAACAAAACAAAACAAACAAACAAACAAAAAGTGGAGCTGCTAAAGTAGTAACCCATTTTTTTAGAACACAGGTGCTAGCTATAATTATTTTTTATGCCTAGAGATATTGAAAGACACCTTTTAAAAAATAAATTATTACTGGGCATTTGGCTCAGTGGTGTCACCACCTGCCCCGAAAGCACAAGGACCCGAGTTCAATCCCTGGAACCAAAAAAATAAAATGTTATCCCTGATCCAAAAAAAAAAAAAAAACCAGAAAAAAAAAGTTGTTCTCTGTGCTTATAACTCAGGCATTGAATTTTAGGGGATGGTGGTAATTTTTCGTGTTTTGGTTTTTTTGAGACAGGATCTTACTTTATAGTCCAGGCTGGCCTCCAACTTAAGGCAGTGGTCCTGCCATAAGTACAAATAAATTTAAAAAGTAGTGGACATGAGTAGGACAGCTGGGGGTCTGCAGGTCTCTATAAACTAGATACCAGCATTATTACCTAAGAGTGATTCCCTCTGTTGATTCTTGATTTTTAACAGTTGTATTGTGGTTATATAAAACATTAAAATAGGAAAATCTGGGTGATGGATGCATGGGAATTCTTTATACTGTTTTTGCAACCTTGTTATAAAAATGAAGTATCCAAATGAAAAGGGCTTGGGGTGTAGCTCAGTGAAGACCCTGGGTTTGGTCCCCAGAATCCCCAGAAAAGGATGAAAAATTAAAACATTTTAAAATTTAGAGGATATTTGGTCCTTAAAATACAATTTCTTGAGCCAGGCGTGGTGACACACCCCTGTAATCCCAGCACTTTAGGAGGCTGAGGCAAGATGATCTCAAATTGCCTGGCCTGGGCAACTTGGTGAGTGTCTGTCTTAAGATATAAAATTTAGAAAGGGCTGTGGGTACAGCTCAGTGTGAAGACGCTAGGTCCAATCCTCAGTACTACAGAAAAAACAAAAGTCAGCTGATTTTTTGGTTGTTTGGGTTTTTTGAAGCTGTAGCATTTAGCTGCCTGGCCATGTCCCTCAGGGTGCTGCACTTGTATGCAGGCGCACAGGTCTTCTAAAGGGACAGATGCTGCAACATCTGCCCCTCCGCTGCGCCTGTGTGGGGTGTGACGGCCCCCGAGTGCACTCAGAAGACGCAGCTGTGAATGCAGCTCAGCGAGGCCTCTGTAGCCTCCACGTGGGGGCAGGGGCTTGTGGCCTGTTCACTTTCGCTCGTAATGTGGCAGCAGTTGTGCTTGAGGTGGTGAGCAAGATTTCTGCTGATATTGCTGGGCTCGGTAGCACAGGCCTGTGCTGTAACGGCAGGCTGAGTTAGAAAGATCACAGTCTGGGCTGCTTAGTGAGTTTGAGGCCAGCCGGGGTTACATAATAAGAAATACAAAAGAAAAGAAAAGATTACCATGCATGATGGGCCTAACTCTCAGCTAGACAGAGCTGCTCCATTATACCTTAAAGGTCCGGGTCTCGTGCGAGGGCCCAACTCTAAGTGAAATTCAACAGAATAAAGCACTTCCTATACCGTGCACGTTTCCTTACAGGTGTCATTTGAGTTCCGTTCACTTCTGCACTCTCAGCTCGCCACGCTGTTTTTCGATGAGGTGGTGAAGCAGATGGTGGCCGCCTTTGAAAGGAGAGCGTGCAAGCTGTATGGCCCGGAGACAAGCATCCCACGGGAGCTGATGCTGCACCAGGTGCACCACACGTAGGGTGACAGGCGGCCACACCTGCGCCTGCACGGTCCCTGTGAGCAGTGCTTTCGGGCTTCACTTTGAGGAGTCAGGGAGCAGTTGTTAAGCCCAGCCTGCTCCGCTGAGAACTCACACATAGAACATGGACCCACGTGTACATAAGTATTCATTCAATCAAGTGTGATTCCAAGCTTCTGCATTTGCAGTAAGGGGGACACCACCACTGCTATCGATACTGACACCATTCTGAGCAGGAACTACACTGTAGTTTAAAATACCTTTTGCAATGTACTTTGTTTTGTTTTGTTCTTGGTACCAGGGATTGAACTCGGATCCTTGCGCCTTTGAGGCAGACAGTGGAACCACTGAGCTAAATCCTTGGCTTAAAATACCTTTTAATTAGCACCTTCCCTGTGAGAAGCTTGTTGGCATACATAGTATATGTTAACCATATCATGTTTAAGTTATTAAATTCAGAATATGTGTAACTTATTGTTGTAGGCCTGCCATATGGCTTAGGATGGATGAGTAATCATATTTCAAGCAAAAATTTTGATTTAGCTGGGCATGGTGGCGCACACTTGTCATCCCAGCTATTTGGGAGGCTGAGGCAGGACAATCACAAGTTTGAGGCCAGCATGACCGCCTGAGTGAGACCCTGCCTTGAATAAATTTGAGTGCTACAGTGCTTCCCTAGTTCAGGGAAGGGTTCAATCCTCAGGGCCCTGGGTTCAATCCTTGGCACTGCAAAGTAAAAACTTAATGAAGGTTCCCTGGTGCTGTTGGTCAGTGAGGCTGGCTCGTGGATGCACAGTGAGGTGTGTGCTTTGGTTTCTGAGAGGTCAGAGTGCGGAGCTCCCTTTGGGGGATGGCAGCCTCCCAGGGCTCTGGCCAGACTGTCCGCAGGGATGCTCACGCCATGTGACAGGGACAAGCTGGTGACTGTCCTCCTGCACCACACAGCCCCTTTCCTATTTATTGTGTGTACTCACTTTCAATAATATATTCCAAACTGAAGTTTTCTAAACAAATCATGTAAGGACTGAAGTAGTAACTTAATAAAGCTAATTTGTTTATTTTTGGTACAATTTCTTTGGTTATTGAAATCTTCCTGTATTGTTGAGTGTGTGCTTAGATGGAAGTAAAGTGTCACGGCATTTTGTGCCTTAAAACACTTCTGTAGAGCCGGGTGTGGTGGCACATGCCCGTGATCCCAGCACTCAGGGGAGCTGAGACAGGAGGATCGCTGTGAGTTTGAGAGAGACCGGCCTGGGCTACATAGTGAGAACTGTCTCAAAAAAAAAAAAGAAAAAGAAGAAAGAATCACTTCTGTGGAAACACATTTTGACAAATCTGGGTGGAATCCAGTCTTCTCTGAATCAGTGTTGGCCTCTTCCCTCCTGAACCCCATACCCACAGCCCTCTGGGTGTTAGCTTTATTTCCTGCATCCGTGAGGGACCTCAGTGGTGAGTTCCTGAGTGCATGTCCATGTATGCACGCATATACATATGTATGTGTGCTGGCTGTGCACACAGTGGCTTCCACAGAGCTGGCAGTGTGCCCTCTTAAGAGCCCAGGTGTCCACCTGCCCACAACGTGAATCTTTTTTTTTTTTTTTTTTTTTTTTTTTTTTTTTGGTTTTTGAGACAGGGTCTCACTATGTAGTTGAGACTGATCTGGAACTATGTAGCCCAGGCTGGTCTCAAACTCACAGCGATCGTCCTGCCTCAGCCTCCTGAGGGCTGGGATTACAGGCATGCGCCACCACGCCCAGTGATGCTGTGCCTTCTAAGTGCAGTTTGTTAATGGCTCTGTACCATGTCACTACTCTTGATGGGAACAGGAACTCACGCCTTGTCACTCTTAGGAATGCCACTGTCAACCTGAGTCCGAGGCACAGGGATGTCCTTGGGCTGTTCTTACGATAGTCGGGAGGTGACGTTTTGGTAGAGAACTCAAGAACCCTCGACTGTTACTGTATCTGACAGTCCCTCTGACCTGGTGCGAATCCCAGATGCCTTCAGGATAGGCACAGGCGGAGGACAGGACAGCCAGGCATAGTGGTGCACACCTTTCACCTCAGGAGGCTGAGGCAGAAGCATCGCAGGGAGTTCAAGGCCAGCCTGAACTATTGTGAGAATCTACCACAAATAAAATTTAAAAACAGGAAAAGTGACAGTGCAACGTTGGTTCATCCGCCCAGCTCACTGGGCTGTGCTGACCTTTAAGGAAGTTGTGACTCGGGCCTAAGCCTGGCCGCCTGGCCCGACCGGTCTAGCTCTGGGAGTCCCTTCTAGGTTTGACTGAGCTCCGGCACTCCCTGCGCTCAGCCTGTGCTGGGCAGGGAGAGGCTGCTGTGACAGGTGCCCAGGCCGTGGCCCTTCAGCCTGGGCCGAGGCTCAGTTCTGTGTCACCAGGGGCTCAGGGCCCCCGGAAGGCGGTCCTGTGAGGTGGCTTTCCTGAAGGTTGCTGAGGGCCCTGTTGCCGCCCGTGTAATCGCTCTTAGATCAGGGTGGTGGAGCTCGGGTTTCACGGCTGCCCAGTAGGTTTCAGCTCAGGTTTTGGGCCTTTCGGTTTGTACTGACTGCACCCTCACAGCCCCACTCCCTGGCCTCGCGAAGTGAGAGCCCTGGGAGCAGGTACAGCCCTGTTCTGCCGTTTCCTCAGTAGTCAGCAGGCTGCAGCGAGGTTAAGTAACCTGGCAAGGTCGCAGTAAGTGACAGAGACAGATGGTGAACCCGCAGCTGCCAGCTCTGCCGTCTGCTTCATCCCACGTGCGGCAGTCTGGGCCAGCCTGGCAGCTGCGCACTGTGTGGAATGGGGGAGAAGACCCTGCTTTCTCACTCCCTCCCTTCTCCACCTCCCCTTCCCTCCCCCGAGTGCTGGGATTATAAACTCACCCTCCGCCTGCCCTCTCCTTCCTTCTTCCTCCCTCCCCAGCTAGGGCCTCACATGCACACTATGTACTGAGCTACATCCTCAGCACTCTTGGACCTTGTGCTTGTGAGGCAGGCGTGGCGCCACTGAGCTAAATCCCAGCCCGGCACTCTTGAGTCCATCTTTTAAGTTGCCTGGAATATCCTCAAACTTGTGATCCACCCTCCTGCTTAAGCCTCCCAAGTAACTGGGATGGCAGGAGTGTGCCACCATGCCAGGCATCAATTCTTGAGAGTGGTGTGGGTCCTGCGGAAGCGAAGAGACCCTAAGAAATGTTCTCACTGTGTGGAAGGAGACAGGAGACAGGTGGCTTTCCTTGTCTATACCTGATTGTTCAGGACAGCAGGCTGGCAGCTCATCTGTCATCACGAGGAGGAAGGGCTGCGAGGAGCTGGGAACCAGCCTGTGGCTTCCAGCCCAGCCCTCCTGGCTAGGGGAGATGACAGCCTGTCCTCCTGTGGCCTCTGGGGAGGTCCTAGTGACTTGTGGATGCCACCCTGATGGCACCTGAGGTTCTTCCTCTGCCTTCCTTTGTGGGACTTCCTGGTTTCCTGAGTCTTGACTTCTTGCCTTGACTTACTCCCTCAAAATGCCAGGCCAAACTCCTGGGAGCTCCCTGAGTAGGGCAAGGGTGTTTGTCAGTGCCCGAATGTGTCCTTGACTGCCAGGGACAGCGTTCTGATGGTGCTGGGGTATGGGCTGGCAACCCCAGGTCAGCAGGTGCTTGCTCTCTCCGTTTCCTTGAAGGTTGCAGAGGAGTCTTCACACCTTGTTGGGTACGAGAGGTATGGACCAGGCTCAGGACCTGGCTGACTGAAGAGGTGCACAGCCAAGGAGAGCCTTGACCCTTAGGATCAGTTGTTTTTATCAGGAAGCCTTGCTTACTATCGCCTGCCATACTTATGTCTTGTGACAGATTTTAATATTCAGTGACTTGAAGTCTTTTTCTGGAAATGAGTGCTTATCTCTTGCACAGGCCTCAGTGTTAGTCTGTGTCTGGTTTGTTCCTAGTAATTACAGATCTGTCAGCCTCACAGTCACGAATCTCAAGTGCAGCTTCTTGAAGTGTAGCTTCTTCCAAGGCAACTATGAGGTCTGCTGCCTTGAAGCCACCTTAGGACGTGGTTATTCCTGACCCCGCTACTGGATGCTCCTGGCCGGCTCTCGCACCTGTGTTCAGACACGGGACCACTGTGCGGTGTCACCACACTGGAACTGCTTCTGTGGGAGGACCTTTTCCTAAACTTGCTCTTGATTCACAGTCCAGCTGTGGCAGAAATGTCAAATTTTCTCACCTATTTTCCTGAAATACCAGGATCTGACTTAGTGCCTCTTTCCCCTCGGCTAGTACTTTCTCAGACTGTTTTTTGAGACAGGATCTATGTAGTGTAGGCATGTGCATTCTGCTTACCTTCATAGGAAGGCCGATTCCCTGGTCTTTTTGTTCTCAGTTCAGCATCTGATGGGGGCCCGGACATACTTGTTGTGACTCCCCAGAGGATTTTCATGAACTATCTCAGGGTTTCAAGGATCTGCTATTCCTGCCTCCTCTCCTGCAGTCAGTGGTGTTTACCCTGCTCCCCGCTGGGGATTGAAGAACCCCAGGGCCTTCTCACTGTGCATACCCAGCCCTTTTCATTTTCACTGTCAGCCAGGCTGGGCTTGAATGTGCAGTCCTCCTGCCCCAGTCCCTAGTGCTGGATTGCAGATGTGCGTCATCACTTGGCTACATTTTAATTTTAATTTTATTTATTTTTTTTGAGACAGGGTCTCACTATGTAGTTCAGACTGCCCTGGAACTCACTGTGTAGCTCAGGTTGGTCTCTAACTCACAACCATCCTCCTGCCTCACCCTCCTGAGTGCTGGGATTACAGGCGCGCGCCACCACGCCCGGCAACCATTTTAATTCTTGATAGACCTATTCTCCAAAATTTCTGCCATCACTTTCTAGACAAAATGTGCATTCGGATTTAGAACCTGGCTCAGTTAGACCCATGCTTTAGTCCTGGTTCCAACGTTATATGTGACCATGGGCACTTTATTTTTTAAGACTAAAAAAGGAAAACTTTCATTTCTCCGGCTGCAGCTTTTAGAGGTTTTCTTGCAACTTGCCTACATCCTGGGCAATTTCTACCTTGCTCTTGGCTAAGAGCTCAAATCCTTGAGTCAAAGACTGGTTGAAATTGTGCTCCAAAACTTTATGTACATTACTACCCCCTTCAGTGGTTGTGTAACTGTAGCACGGGCTACGTAGTTCCTAACCCAGGATTGAGGGTTAAAATAATGCAAGTACTTCATTTGGTGATGGACACAGCAACTGTCATGCAGAGCCTCATGAAGGCTTCCAGCCGACTTGCTGTTAGGAGGTAGGGTCAGACGGGATGAGACGAGTCACTGTGGTGACCTGGTAGGTTCTTCTCCCTTCCCAGCTTATTAGGTGAGCAGCTTTCCCTCCACTGTGCCCTTCTGCCTTGGACCCAAAATAACCCTGCTCCTTTAAGGTGTAGGTCCCTGTGAGCTAAGCAAGGACAAGCACTTCGTACTGTAATTGTATTCTATTTCTCGCCCTGATCCAATGCAACCAGAAGTCCTGAAGCCCAGGTGTTCCTTATGCTTTTCCTTTCTTCCAATAACCTAGTGTTGTGTCCACTTCACAAAAACACTTCCCTGGAATTTCCATCAACCCTTTGTACAAGTTTGTTGCCACCAACTCTATAGTGTAATTAATTATAGTCTAAGCCAGTTAACATACCGTTTACTTCATTCCCTCGATTCTGTTGCCCAGTCTTGCTTCCAATCCAAGCAAATTACCAAGGCTGGATGTAGGTCACCAAGTTTTCATCTGTGATGGACTATATTTCCCTCTCTGTCCAAACTGTGTACTCCAAGGTAAGACAGACCCTCTGCCTAAATGCCTAACTCACAGCAGCAGCCCAGGGCCATGCTGAGCAGGTCTACGTGCTATAGTGTGCACAAAGATTACATCCTCACTAAGTAAAAACTCTCCTAGATGCTGTTATAATCAAGTCAAACTAAAGGCATCACATCACCTCTCAGACCAGCGTACACACTACCATCAGCTTAGTACAGTGTTATCCAATAGGGACCAAGGGCATGGAGCCACAACCCATTTCTCCTTAAACCAGGTCTCTCCAGCCTTGGGTTCCCAGAAGACAGATTTCCCAAGGACTGGGATGGAATGGTTTCAGGGTGATGTAGGGGGCACAACCTATATCCTTACAGAAATGGAAACTGATCAGATGGAAGCAGCCCTCAGGCCATAGACCCTCAGTGGGCAGGGCAGGGCCAGGCTCCTGCTGAGCAAAGTGGAGTGGCTCAGTGAAGAGTAGACTAGCACACCCAGCCCGTTTCCATCGTAGTCCTGGGCCTGTACGAGTCCTTCCCTTGCATGTGGACAGTACTAAGGAGTGGCAGAGCTGAATCCAATGGGCGCACAGCGGCTCCTTGAACCTCTTTCATTGCCCACCTCCCCTGGTCTGTAGTAGGTGCTATGGCTGCAGTCATTTCTGCCATGCTGGCTCTGCTCCTCAGCCAGCATCCTCACTTGTCTAGTTCCACATGACAAGGCTAACGCGATCACTAACTTTAAACAGATTTTTATTACACAAAGGTTGTCACATAATTGATTTTCTCTACTTTGTACACAATTATTCCTCTCCACAGAAAGGCTGCTTCTGAACTTTTCATCTGTGATGGCAAGCACTAGAATCCTGACTGTAACAGAATAGTAGTAGAAATGCCTCTGTGATTAAGTTGAAAGCAGTAGTACACTGGTACGTGGCTCTGGCACCGTTTCAGGAATGTACAAATGTTTTTGTATTCAAAAATACAAAATAAATTATCTGTAGGCATGGACAATGACAGCAGTAAACCATTATATATTGTAACTGAAACCAGCAATGATGGGCGTGTGATTCCCTTATATCAGCCAGCCTTCTCTTCATTTCCTTCATCTGAATTCTCCAGTTCCTGGGGAGGACCCTGTGTGGAGCTTCCTGTCAGTTCATCAGCAAGGGCCAAGTGCTACTCTAGGCTAGAACATGCCACCGCCCATCCCGCCCCCCATCCCGCCCATGGCGCCCATGGCAGGGTCCTTCTCCTCCTTAGGGATTTCGGTGACCACAACTTCTGCTGTTGTTAACAAAGAGGCCACCCCTGCAGCGTCCAGCAAAGCAGTTCTTACAACCTAGAGAAGATGTAAGGAAACATTATTTCTCTGACAACTTCATGTCTCAGAAGGTCCAGAAGAATGTTTACAAAGTGTTCAATGGTTTACCTTTGTTGGATCAATGATTCCCTTCTCTATCATATTCACAAAGTCTCCAAGCATAGCATCATAGCCAACCTCAGAGGAACTCTGCAGGATTTTTTCAACTATCAGAGACCCTTCCACACCTGCATTCTTAGCAATGGTCATTGCAGGAATCTTCAGTGTTCTTTTAATAATTTCTATACCTATGAAGTAAAGTTTCAGCAACTTTAGTTCTGCAATATGCAATCAACACAACTTGAGTATAAAGATACTAATGTAGGAAAATCCAGTTATAACACAGCCAAGATCGGTTCCCTGTGTCAGCTCTGGCACCAGCATTGATTTTTCACTATCCAACTTTTGGTATTCAGGAAATTGCAATCTGCTGCTATTACAAAAAGACACAATCAGGCCACCATAGACCTGTCTGAAAGGTCACTTTTCCTTACCAATTTTCTGATCTTCATTAGCAGGAGTTAAGGCATCCAGGGCGGGAATGCACCGAAGCAGGGCACAGCCACCCCCCAGCACAATGCCTTCTTCCACAGCCGCCCTCGTAGCATTGAGGGCATCTGTGACCCTGTCTTTCTTCTCATTCACCTCGACATCACTTGTCCCTCCTACCTGGAGATGAAAAAGCTCCAGTTAGTATGGCCTCTCCCTGTAAGTACACCAACTGCCAACAAATCCACTTAAAAAAGCAGTGAATGCCAGGCATGTGGTGCTACCTGGGGGGCCAAGGCAGGACTGCAAGTTTGAGGTTGGCCTGGGCAACTCAGTAAGATGTCATCTCAAAAACAAATAAGGGGTGGAGATACAGCTCAGTAGCAGAGTACCCCTGGGTTTCTCAGTTAAAAACCAAACCAAACCAAATCAACCAAACCAACCACCTTGTTTACATAAAAAGCAATCCTAAAGAAAACAGGCTGCCCATCTGTTGTGACTGCACCACTCAACAGCAATGGATGTGGGTGAGTGTAGTTCTCACCTAGGAGACCTAACTCAGGTCCTAAGTCTCACAAACATGTTTTCTATAATAGCTGCCCTGAAATTGGTTCAACCAATTTAAGAAAGCAACAGGTGGTAGAGCCCTTATTACTATGTACAAGGAAGGCCTCCCTGGGTTTGGTCACACATAAACATTTTAGTTAAGAAGCCATAATGAAAATTTCCATGAAGTTACTTCTTCAGATAATCTGTTCAGTCATCATCAGGAAAGGCCACAGAAGCAAAAGGACTCTGAGGTTCGCCTAGTTCACGAGCCTACCTTCAGCACAGCCACTCCATCTGAAAGCTTTGCCAGTCGCTCATTCAGTTTCTCCTTCTCGTATTCACTGGTGGTGATTTCTAATTGCTCAACGATTTCTTGAATACGTTTTTCAATTTGTGCTTTGTCACCTTTGCCTTTCAAAAGCATGGCATCATCTTTGGTCACAATGACCTCTCCA
The DNA here is from genome assembly GCF_012274545.1 of Fukomys damarensis. Taxonomy (NCBI): domain Eukaryota; kingdom Metazoa; phylum Chordata; class Mammalia; order Rodentia; family Bathyergidae; genus Fukomys; species Fukomys damarensis. Next base: position 2,955,994 of record NW_022900938.1, on the reverse strand, counting down.
ACTTTTCCTAAGTCATGGGCCTGAACATCTTCAAGATTTAGGGTCAACCCCTCCTCTCCAAAGACCTACAAAAATGTTTAAAATGAATCAGTTTCTTAACATATATTGCAGATGTTTTGACAAAAAGTCAACCAGAAATATTGTTTCTTTGAAATAAGAGACACAAGGCTATTGCTAGACCATAACATGATTCATCTCACAGTCATCCACTGCATTTCTAACACCTCACTATCACAACCCTGCCATTAGTACCAGTTTTGAGAAACCAAACCCCCAAGACCACACTTACTGGTAAAATCAGCATAAGACCACACGCCTCTCTTAAGTTCTCTGTCCTATCATATTCTTTCAGAATTGAAGACAAACAGCCTTTTGGCCAGATGCAAGGCAAGTTAAAACATAAGAGGGACCTTAATCTAATCCCACTTCCCAAATATCTAGTAGTATTCACAGTACCACTGCTTGTCAAAGTGTACTTTTTGCCGTACACTTGAGTCCCAAGTACCTAACATCCAGGAGCCATTTTACTTACTGCACCACCAGTAGCAATAGCCATGTCTTTCAGCTGATTCTTCCTATTGTCACCGAACCCTGGAGCTTTGACTGCGACAACCTGGAGACCAACCTTTAGCCTGTGAAGAACAGTTGAATTTAGCTTGCTCTATAAGCACAAGGTCCCAAATTCAATCCCCAAAAGAAAACACTTGCTTAGTAGTGGAGCTACCAAGACATTCTAGACTTGTACCCTTTTTTACTCCCTAACAACTTCTGGACACATTAAGACAAATAAGGGCTATTTGCTTTTCTTGGTACCAGGGATGGAATTCAGGACCATGCACTTGCAAGGCGGGTGAGTTGCCACTGTTCTACATCCCCAGCAAATAAGGGGTATTTTCTACTCATCTCTACTGTTAGAATGTGACAAACTGCTGGTCTTACATTCTATGCAACAGCCAAGACCAATCCCAACAAATTACAGGGTAAACTGACAACTGTTTTGTGAGTGATGGAAAAACAGTAATTATTAAATATTAGTCTTCTAGTAAACATCTACTCTATGGGTTCCACTTAAAATCATCCTTAAGTTTGAACGAGGGACACTGAGTTCTCCCTATGCAAGTGTTACTCAAAGTTGACAGTACTTTTATAGTAACTTGAAACTTTATGGAATATACAATCAAGAAGTGTCCACCTGAGAGCACCCTGTAAGAGGAAAATTCCAAACTGCAACAGAGCTGGTCTATTTACTAACAAGCCAAATTAAAAATCAGAAGAAGTGCTGGGTGTGGTGGCACATGCTTATAATTTTAGCACCGAGGATCACCCTGAGTTCAAGGCCAGTCTGGGCTCCATAGTGAGTCTAAGACCAGCCTGAATGACATCGTGAGACCCAGTGTCAGAAAACCAAGACAGGATTTAAATAAAAATAAGCAAAGAGACCTGATTTTAGACTGAGTGCTAATTTCTCTATTTCATGCCATTTATTAGGCAGTTAATATAAAAGAACCACTAAGTATACTTAGACCTCAAGTGTTTAGGATGGCACCTACCTGTTCCACTCAAAATTACATTCTAAAAAGTAATTTCTTGGGCTGAGGATTTAGCTCAGTGGTGCCACCGCCTGCCTCGCAAGTACAGGGACCCAAGTATCCAAAAAAATAAATAAATGCCGGGCAAATGTTCTACCACTGACCCACATCCCTAGATTTTCCTTTGGTAAAGAAACTCAGCCACATCCCTTTCAAAGCTTAGATAACAAGGCAGTCACACTTAATAGCCTACCTTTAACTGAAACACAAGGATTCATGGAACATGTTTATTATACACTACCACTCTAAGATACAAACACATGGATCCAATGTGGGAGTCTGGGACATAGATTTCAAAGAGCAATAGTGTATGACCAGTGATGTCAAACACTGTTTCATATATTGATTTGCTGCTCTTACTTCTTTGTCCGAGGAACGTCTGTTCATTTCAGATGCCCATTTTTGAACTGGGTCTTTATATTTGGGGGGCCTGATTTATTTTGAGTTCTTTATATATTCTAGATAGTAATCCTTTGTCTGAGGAGCAGCTGGTAACTTTTTTCCCACATTGTTGGTTGTCTTTTAGCTGTGTAAGAGCAATACTGTATAATTCTGTTTTGCATTAGAAACGCAAACTATTACCTGTTCAAAACCAGGGTACTGAGAGCTTCTCCATCAACATCCTCAGCAATTATGACCAAGGGCTTTCGGTGAGCATTGGCGATTTCAAGAGCAGGTACAATGGACTGGACGCTAGAAATCTTCTTCTCACTCAGTAGAATGTAGGCATCCTGGAATTCACACTTCTGGCCTGCAATATTGAGGAAATGAATACAACGTACTTAAGTGAAAAGCTAAATGAAGTTCTAAAACACCTTAAGTGTTTTCCTCTTTATTGTACATAACTTTTGGAAATTTATGAATCCATTTTTAGAGGCATGTCACTAAGGTTTGTATGAACAAAATAATGTATCCTAAAATTCTCAGTTACTGATTTGCTTTTACCTTTTGATGTATTAATAAAGTACGGAGAAATATAACCTCGATCAAACTTCATGCCTTCAATAATTTCCAATTCATCATTCAAGGTTTTTCCATCCTACAAAAAGCCAAAAAATGAGGATTTCATGGAAAATACACAAAACCTGGAATTCTAGACCAGATTAATAATAAAGACAGCCTCCTCCCCGCAAGAGGATGAGAGATTCAGGAAAAATATGCAACTGCCTCAAAGCATTGAACTCCACTTCTTGAAAAATGTTCGAAAGTGCCTATTTGAATGTTTCTCCCATTAGAGTAGATGGTACTGTGTGAGTAGACTCACTCCAGGCAGCCAAGGCTACCAAGTCACACCGGCCTGAGTTTCCCACCCCTGGCGAGACTCATCAGAAGGCCCTTACCAGCCGTTGGGCTGGGCACACTGGGGGCGAGGTGGCACAGGCTGCAACCTGGCTTGTGAAGCAGCGTGGGGAACACAACCACACACTTGCCTTCACTGTGATGACGCCCTTCCTTCCGACTTTCTTCATTGCATCAGATATGATGTTGCCAATTTCTTTGTCTCCATTTGCAGAAATTGTAGCAACCTGAAACAGTTAAGTAACTCTTCCAGATTAAATAGTGAAGCCAGTTCCCACAACTCCCTTCCCCGTTCCTAGTAAATTTATAATGGACATGGGGGAGTGTTTATGATTAGAGTGCAACAATTTTAACCTCTAGTTCAGTTCTTTTTCTGTGGTGCCAGAGACTGAACCCAGGGCCTGTGCATGGGGGCAAACACTCTTCATTGAGCCACACCTCAACCCACCAATTCTACCTCAGTCCATGATCTGCCTACATTTGGGGGAGGAAGTAAATAAAGCTGACACCTTTACTTTCCCTTAGCAGGTGTGGTGACATCATAAACCGATGACAAGTCTGCACTTTCAGGCTGAGGGTTGAACTCAGCCATAGAGAGCTTGTCCAGCATGCACAAGCCCCACGAACACACACACACACACACACACCACTATTTATATCCTCGCAGCCTGAAAATGACAACTTGTTAAAATACAAACTACGAGGTGAGTGTAGTAGAACATGCCTGTAATCCCTGTCATGTGATGCTCCTGTCAAAAGGCTGACAGGAGCATCACAAGTTCAAGGCTAGCCGGAGATGCACAGCAAGACCCTGCCTCAAAAATTCCAAGTTATGGCCACCAAATTCTTTGTCAATGCTATCAAGAAAAATGTTCCCAAGTCAGTGACTGGACAGCACTATTCTGACATTAGTGTGTGATAAAGAAACAATCACAGGGCTATTAATTTACTTTAAAAAAAAAAGTCCTTACCTGAGCAATTTCTTCGGGGGTTGTCACAGGTTTAGACTGTTTCTTAAGTTCAGCAATCACAGCATCAACAGCTAACATCACACCTAGTTCAAGAAGTCACATTATCACAATGCTTTTTCTCATGATCCCCATGTGAAGTACAAGTTTCCATTCAGGATACTTAACATTAAGCAAACACACAGCTGCTGTGCCTGTGCTCTTCCTAACACACGGAGGGAGACAGCAGTGATGTCCATACCACAAGCAGCCTGAGCACTGGACCGCGAGAAGGTGGACGTGCATGGTTAAATCTCACCACTCTGCACTTCTACGTAAGCTATTCTGAATTCCCCAATAGGAAGCACCACACTTCTCACCTTTGTTAAATAACACAAAAAAGGACCAAAACAGACAACACCCTTACTTTCAATAAAAGGCACCACGATTTTCTCATGGCTATAGTGCACATGAAGAAACGCTCCTACCTCTCCTGATTTCCACGGGGTTCGCGCCTTTGCTGATCTTCTCAAAGCCTTCCTTGGCAATGGAGCGCGCTAGCACAGTCGCAGTGGTGGTGCCGTCTCCTGCCTCTTCGTTTGTGTTGTTGGCAACATCTTGAACAAGTTTAGCCCCAATATTTTTGTATTTATCTTTTAAATCAATTGACTTTGCAACCGTCACTCCATCTTTTGTTACTTTGGGACTCCCCCAACTCTGTTCAATGATCACTGTTCTTCCCTATAATTGTGGAGGAAAAGCATCAGGATCTCACTTCAAGGATTCAAGAAGAGCCTTCAGTAATAACACAAGCTGCATCCCTCACCCACGGTACTAGTGACTGCTCCCTTGGCCTTAGCACTGAGCTGCATTCCAGCTCCTTTTTTTATTTTTGAGACAATGTCTTGCTCAGTCAATAAAGTGCCTAAACTGATGTTCAATTTGTAACCCTCTTGCCTCTGCTTCCCCCATACTGAGTGAGATTACAGGTGTGGGCTGGCCACTAGGCAGCACAGTTTAGTTGTTTGTTTGTTTTTTTAAAAGACAAGGTCTCCTTATGTAGTTCAGGCTGGCCTCAAGCTCAGGGCAATCCTCCTGCCTCAGCCAGCCTTCTGAGTGCCGGAGTACTGGGATTACAGGCATTCACCACCACACCTGGCACTAAATTTTCTTATCAATCCTGCAACATGAATTTCAATTTTGAACTTGTAATACTCCTGCCTCTGCCTCCCAAGATGCTGCAATTATAGGTCCATACCACGAGGCCCAGCTTATAATGTTTTCATCAGTCCTGCAAGATGAATCTCAAGAGCAAGTTCATCAATATTTTTTGTCCACAGACAAAATGACCTGTTTCTCTGCCAAGAGCACGACACTGAATTAGGTATCTTAGGAAATGGCAATCGTACACTAAACAATGTCCAAGATAACATACCAGAAAATTCCAAAGCATTCTTCCTATTGTATATACTTGTTTTGAATGGTGCCTGTTGTTTTTGATGATAATGGAATTTGCTCTAAAATTTACTCTGGGAGAATGAGGCTGGACGATCACAAGTTTGAAAGCCTGAGCAACTGAGTGACTGTCTCAAAAAAGGGGCTGGAGATGTAGTGCAGAACAAAAGGCCCAGGTTCAATCCCTAGTATCATGAATAAATAATTTACTTATCAAAATACTAACCACTATGGCAGAAACAGTATGACTGCAGCGTGTGGTGGCATATGACCGTAATCCTAGCACACAGGAGGCTGAGGCAGGAGGATTGCCAAGAATTCAAGGCTTGCCTTGGGGGACAGAGTGGATTCAAAGCCAACCTGAACAAGAGCTTGTCTCCCCCCCCAAAAAAGTGATTTTCTCCCCTAGATTCTCTCAATATAAGACTTAAAACACAGCAAAATTTGCACTGGGGTCTTTTAGATTTGTACCCAAATCTGTTCCTGAGTTGTACAAATAGCCCACGTATTTTAGACTTTTTTGGGGAGGGTACTGGGGATTGAATTCTGGACCTTGCGTGTGCGAGGCAGGTGGCAGGACCACTGAGCTAAGTCCCCAGCCCTAGACTGTTCTTTGGATCACTGATACTTTAATTACCTTCAATTTGAAATGAAGCATCACTTGACTTAACCACCTTCACAGACCAGCCTGGGCTACACAGTGAGACTTTGTTTCCAACAACAAAAAGCAAACCTGGAAGTATTACTCCTCCCTATTAAATGACAATTTGAACTACACCTTGGAACAGAAAAAAGGCAGGACAACATGGAGTGAAATTAGTGTGTGTAAGAAGGCAAATCGGATGCTTGTTTCACAATAGAATGCTGTTTTCCAAGTGCAGATGAAAGAAGTTCTGGAGAACATGGTGGTGAGGGCTGTAAGAACACAAATGCACTCAATGCCACTCACAAGTACACCGAAAAACAGAAATTGAGCTGGGAATTCAGTGTAGAATCCTTGCCTAATAATGTACACAGGCCCCAGATTCAATCCCCAGTAGTGCTACCAAAAGAAAAACCAAAATTTTACGTTAGTATATTTACCATCTACTGTAAGTGAAAAACAAAAAATTAACACCTATAGACACTCTTTAAGCTTTATCCTACATTAATCTATTTGTTCTATGCCCGGCACAGGTACTGGGAAAGGGTCCAAGAAATAACAGAAGAAGAAAAACTAAGAATACACCTTGAGCTATGAGTTACCACCTGATTACATCACACACTTCAAAAATAAATTTTCAAAAACACGAAGCAGCTCAAATTTCAAGACCATCAAATCTAAGCAAAGCCAAACCCAAAGCCATCTGTAAGTGGGTGCCTGAGGATCGGTCCATAGTTGAGTGTGACCACTTGCACGATGTTCCTCCCCAGGGTGTAGCCCAGTGGTAGTGCTGGATTAGTACGTTCAAAGCCTTGGGTTCAATCCCCAGCATCGCAAAACAAAGCCCCTCGTTATTCCTTAGTTAATATGTAATTATGAAAGCACTGGTACCTTTGGCCCCATTGTAACGGCGACAGCGTCGGCCAGGAGGTCTACACCCTGAAGCATGAGGGCGCGGGCGTCCGCACCGAATTTCACGTCTTTGGCATAAGCTCGAGTGAGCTGCGGGGCCAGCGCCCGGGACACTGGCCTTGCCTGGCGGAGGACCGCGGGTAGCCGGAGCATTTCTGAGGGGAAGGAAGCCATGATCGCACCGCCGCGTGTCGCAGCGCACACGTGTCCCCATTCCCCGTCCGGGGACCTCGATCGCGGGGTCCTCAGTCCCCGCGCAGGACAGAGGAGGGGCCACTCCCAGCGGGGACACCAGCTCCTCCGCCCGCCCGGTTAACCCGTCAGCACGGAAACGTTCCGGAGCACAAGCCACCCCAGAAGCACCCGGGGGAATAGAGGCAGGGGAAGGTGGCCTGAGAGCACCGGAACGCAGTTCCAGGGGTGCAGCGTCCGCAGGGACTCCGCGGGGCGCAGCTCTCCGCGCGGCCCGAGCGCCCCGAGCAAGGTCAAGCGGAGCCGCAGCGAC
>NW_022900938.1:2940293-2948155 GCF_012274545.1 Fukomys damarensis | reverse complement strand
CCCCGCGCTCTCCGCGGTTCAAGGGTGACGTTACGTCACTTCCGGGCGGGGGACGACGAGGTGCTTCTTTCACCTCTACCTATAGGCCTAGAACAGCCTAGAAAGAGGGACTCTTCCATCTGGCCCCGCCCCCGCAGCCGCGGCCAATCCTGGGGCCCACTGATGGGGGCGTGTCTAAGGGCGGGGCCGGACAGGAGCGAGTGCGCCTGCGCGCGGCGTGGCCTTTTCACGTGTCCAGAGTCGGAGTGCGGGTTTCTCTTTGCTGCGGCGGCGGGACGGTGCAGACTGAGGTCGGGGCAGGAGCCATGGTGAGTTCTGCAGGCCCGACTGCAGGCCAGCTCAGTTGCCCGGACCCCTGTGCCCTGCAGAGTGGCCAGTCCGCTTCTTCCCTCCTCCCGAGCTCAGTGCACGCGCGGAACCGGTACGCGCGCGGCCCTGCAGTCTCCTGGCTTTGGGTTCGATGCCCTAGAGAAAGCATGGCCCCAGCAGAGGTCCAGCCCCAGGGTTTCCTGCAAATCGTCAAAATCTGGAGGAAGGAAGATACTTGACCTTGTGTAAACTACGGTTGCCCTTAACCGCAGTCTGATGGCAACGACTACCCCTAACAAGATCTACGGAGTGGAAATCGCACTTGCGCCTCTCCGAGCGGATGATCTGAGCTTGACTGTTAATTCTGAAAGCCAGAACGTGTTCTGTGTAACGGTTGTGTGACATTGGCTGTTGAAATTGTAATCGTATAACGATCTTACCTCAACATTTCTCTCCACAGGCAGGACAGGCATTTAGGAAGTTTCTCCCGCTGTTTGACCGAGTATTAGTTGAAAGGAGCGCAGCCGAAACTGTCACCAAAGGCGGCATTATGCTTCCAGAAAAATCTCAAGGCAAAGTACTGCAGGCAACTGTGGTAGCTGTGGGATCCGGCTCTAAGGGAAAGGTAACAAGGGCTGTCGTGGGATTAATTTATTGTGTGTGTGAAATGGAAAAAAAATCCTGGGTTATTGAAGTAGTTGCTTTATTTTCAGGATAATTTTTTATTTCACTCTTAAGGAAAATAATTATAAAATTAACTTGATTGCTTTAGATGGTGTGGATTTCCCGAGTCTTAAAATTGTTTTCAGTAACTATTTGGTTGCCTAGCCTGACCATCATTGTAAATTTTTGGTTAGACAAAGGATAATAGTTAAATGGGGCTTTGTAATAACTGACCCTGAACTGTGGGTTTAACCTCTTAACACTGAACTTGTGCTAGCTGTTCATCGTAGGATCCGTTGGCATACCTATGACAGAAGCAGCTGGAGCTGTTCTGTAGGGCTTCTCCGGTTACCTAGTGTCAGCCAAAATGCACAGTAAATGAATACTGTGTATATTTGTATTTTCAGGTCAAATAATGGTAACTGCATCAATCCTAAGTTTTTGTGGAAAGAAGTCAGAGATGACCATTTCATATATGGTTTTTAAAATTGCTTTATTTCAGAGACCATAAGTTAATATTTAACATTTAACAGAGTTAGCTTTGGTTAACTAAGGATAGTTTTTCCTTTTTTGGATTTTTGGGTTTTTTTTGGTACAAGGGATCGAATTCGGGACCTTTGGCTTGCAAGGCAGGCAGTGGAACCACTGAGCTAAATCCCTGGCCCATCCTTTTTTGGTTAACACTGCAATTAGGTTTTAGTTTAAGCCACAGTATGTTCATTTTTTCAATTTGCCTTTCTACGATATGTTATTTGTTGTGAAGAATTGTAATTTTAGTACAAATTAGTATCACTTAACCACTAAGCACCTTTCAACACACCATATTTGAGTGATCACATTTCATCAGTTGTAGTGACGTATGTTAGTTACCCATTGATGTACTAATGTCTTTTCTAATAAACTTATTTATTTTCTTAAGAGTGGAGAGATTCAGCCAGTGAGTGTCAAAGTTGGAGATAAAGTTCTTCTTCCAGAATACGGAGGCACCAAAGTAGTTCTAGATGACAAGGTATATAAACTTACTCATTGTAAAAAGAGGTTGAACATTTGCTACTACTTGTCTTAACTAACAATTTATCTATTTGCAGGATTATTTCTTATTTAGAGATGGTGACATTCTTGGAAAATATGTAGAGTGAAGTAAATCACTGTTGAAACGGCGTCACAATGCCGCCCATTCCACTGAAGTTCTGCAGTCTTTCATCATGTAAATAATTTCCATGTCTCTTTTGTAATAAACTGATGATAACTAAACTAATGACATCCATTGTCTGAAGTTTAGTTTCACTGTACTGGTATACACATTTCCAAATAAAACATGTAAATGAGTGGTTAATCTTTTATTAAGTAATTTAAAGTGACTTTAGAGTTCTCAATATTTCAACTTATCTGCAAAGAATTCTGTAAAGAATTTCTAGGTAAATTATTTGCATTGAACACAGGCTCATCACACAGATTGACATTAATACAAAGCTACAGTTAGGCTTTGAAGGAAATAAAGTTAGTAACACTCTGGCTTCAGATGTAACAAACTTTTAGCAGAATATACTTTCTCCTCCCTAGAGTCTAGTTTCCTTTTATGTCTTGTTTGGCAAATTCTGTATTTAGAAAAGTTTTTTTCCTGCCCAAATACTTATGTTTTGTGGGGGGTGTGCATGTGTGCGCACATGTATGTTGCTGGGTATTGAACCCAGGGGCTTTGAACCAAATTCATCCTGGGGCCTGTCTTTTTTGTTGAGACAACACCTTACTAAGCTGTCTGGGCTGGCTCAAACTTGTGAACCTCTTGCCTCAGCCTCCCAGAGTGCTGGAATCAGGCATACACCAGCCTGCCCAGCTTACATTTCATTTTTGGCACCACTATATCTTGGCAAAAAATTCAAAGTAAGACATAATGGCTATCATAAGGTGAGTGAGTTCTTTCTATTTTTTAGGCCCATCAGTTGCATTTCTAGTGTTTCATGGGTGATGATCGGCTTAATTTTTCAACTGAGCTGAGTGCTGATCTCATGTTTCAGGTGATACTGAAGTAAGTGCCAAAGGGTTAAATGACAGCCAGTCTCACAGCTCAGCAGGAAGTGGCAAGGTGGAGTTTACACAGGGGTGGGGTGGTCACTTCCACAAGCTGTTTAAAACTTGGTCCTTTATGGCCTCTGCTACCTTTTTACTTCCAAGCATTTAGTACCCAGTTTTCAGTTCCGGTAATAAACACAGGTATGAGATAGGCATTTAGTAATGAGCATTTGTTGAATTAGTAAGAATGGATAGACTGATAACTGGATTTGTGCACAGCAGCTAGGGAGAAGAGTTAGCATGCTGAACCTATACCAGGTTCGACAGCCGCCAGGCTGCACTACCTTAGCCAGCAGCTCTTTGTACTAAGTACTTGGCATATTACTCGCTAATTTGAGTTACTTGCAAGTTAGTCTGATGTCATAAAGGTTGTGTCCCAAATACAATTTTGGAGTGCTGGGGATTGAACCCCGGTCCAGCATGCTAAGCAAGCATTCTCCCACTAGCTAAACTTCCTGTCCTCCATTTGTGTGTAAATGACCTGGAATGTTGGTCTTTCACTGAGTAAAGTATGCAGTTTTAGTTTTTTGGAAGGCCAGAGCCTGAGACATGCTACGCAAGTTCTCTACCACTGAGCTGACTTGTCCCAGCCCAAGGAGCATGCGTGTTCCTTGTTTTTAACGTATTCGTGTGTGTTTAATGTGAGTGTTCACATTTATGCATGTGTTTATGTCTGGTATTCTGAGGCTTAATTTTTGTCAAACTTAGATACTAGGATGTGCCTAAAAGCTCACCAGTATCCGGACAAGTCATGTTTCACACCCTGCCTCCAGTGCAGCTAGATCATGGGCCTGCACAGCAGAACCTTGTGAGCGAGCACAAGTTTGTGTTACCAGTCACAATCATACTTTCTTCCCTTCTGTAAAAAAATCTTTGAGACTCTTTATTTTTGCCTTTCTCCTTGTAGCATTTTCCTGTTGAGCAAACGGTAGATAGCAACATACTGGTCTGAAATGGAGGTCTGCATTCCCAAGGCCTTAAGTTTCTCACAACAAAGTTCTTTGTCTTGTTTTACATCTCACCATTTTTTAAAAAAAAATGTTTTTTAAGCAATTCTGCCAAGCAAGCAATGAGACTACTTGCGTGGTTCAAAATCCTGATTTAGCAGGTTTGGATGAGACCATGAGAATGGATACCAGGTATCTGCAGGGGTGAGCCAAGGTGGAAAGCTTTGCCTCAGATCTCAAAGTCCCTTTGCTCAGTCCCTGGACATCATCTGGGAGATTAATGGGAAGGCCCTGGCCTTTGGACTGGATTTCCTTTCTTGGGCGAGTTCCCAGCCACAGGACCTTGAGCAAGTTCCATCTCCTGCGTCAAGTTCCTTTGTTCTTTCTGATAAGCTTTTTCCTCCTCTTTCATTTTGGCTTTGATTTTGGTTATGTTTAGCACTTGCAGGAAGTCACTTTGGTGTATTTGAATTAATGTTTTCCCTTATGGCTTCTGGGTGTTATGTCAAACTGAAAAGTTCTCCAATATTCGAAAGGTCTACTGTGGTTTCTCCAGGTACTTTCAAAAAATACTGTAATCATGGCTGTATCTGGAGATTTCCTGTTGAAAGACTCACAGAGGATTAGGGATGTAGTGGAGGGGTAGAAAACTTGCCTACTGTGTGTAAGGCCCTGGGTTTAATTGCGACCCTGTTACAGATGAAACCTGAACACAGTATAGTTGTGCAGTTTAGCATCAAAGCCAGGAGGAGTGGTGGTACATGTCTGAAAGTCCAGCACGTCAGAAGACCGAGTTAGGATTGAGCCCAGCCTGGGCTGGCTACTTACTGACTTAGACCCTGTCTCAAAATTAAAATTGTGTACGTCGTGAGTGTGTACTGAGAAAAGATCTCAAGGTGTAGCCCAGGCTGGCTTTGAGCTCTTGGTGATCTTCTTGCCTCAGCCTGTCAAGTGCTGGAATACCAGGTGTCTTAAACTCATTTTTAAAACATACTAGGCATTTTTCTAAGCAGTGGTGATGAAAGAATAGATAAGAGAATACAGTGAACAACTGAAAGAATAACTTTCGAGATAAGAGTTGGCCTGCTTTTGGCAGAAGGCCTGTTTCTCACCATGCAGACCCTTCCCAAGGCTGCTCTTTTACGTAGCTGAGTGTTGTAAGAGGGGGAAGCTGCTGTTTATTATTACTGCTATTATTTTGCACCACTGAGCATTGAACCCAGGACCTATGCACTGAGCTACATCCCCTAGCCCTTTTTATATCAATTGGTTTTTTTTGAGACAAAGTCTTGCTATGTAGTTCAGGCAGGCCTCCAACTCCTATAATCCTCCTGCCTTGGCCTCCCATGTGCTGTACGAGGGTTTGAACTCAGGACCTCAGGACCTTGTTCTTGCAAGGCAGGGGTGGCGCCATTGAGCTAAATCCCCAGCCCCTGACTCATTTTTTGAGACAGGATCTTGCTAAGTTGCCCAGGATGGGTTTGAATTTGTAGTCCTCATGCCTTAGCCTGAGTGCTGGGATTACAGCGGTTTATCACCACACTTGGCTTGTATGACCTAAGAACTCAAACTCTTCATTTCCACAATGAGGCAGTTTTATAGGTCACCCCACTCAATGTGAAAGGTTACCCCTGAGGAGTGGAAATACCAGAAGACAGTTACTATGGGCCATCCTAAGGGCTGGTGACCACAATCACTGATTTCATCAAACATCATTCTGGAATGTTGTCCTAGGAGAAAAATAACCACGATAGAGCTCAGTGCCTCATTTGGAGTCAGTTGTCTTTAAGTTTTAACTCTGTAAATCCAAGCAGTGATATCTATTACAACTTTAATACAGAAAAAAATCATGTTCCTGTAACTTGCTGACAATGTAGAGAGATGTGTAGGCACTGATTTGTTCATCTATGAGTACACTCTCCACGCTTCCTTGCTCCACCTCATCCTGCTGGGAACCCTTGCCTCAGCATTTGAATGCCCCCATACTTTAGGCATTGTAGCTGCTCTGTACATCACAGTTTACTTTGCTCTCGGCCTGGCTCACTTCAAGCCAAGATAGTGGCTGCACTCCTAGCCTTGGCAATGCCCAGGGACACAAAAAAAGGAGCCATCTCCTTTGGCATTTCCTCCTTCTGAAGAAGAAAACCTCCCCAGAGAACTTCAATATTTCTTTATGAAAAAGCAATCCTGCTACAACCCCCTGACTAGTTATGGGCTTAGGCAAAGACATCTGTCCCTTGGCTGCAGATGGACTGCCCTTTCCTTGGTCGTGGAGAGACCACAAGACCAGTGAGAGAAGAGTGAGTAGTGTCACCATCCTGGAGCTGGCACTGGGAGCACAGAATTAAATCACTGCCAGTCACTCAGCTCCAGGTCTGCTCCATTTAAGGCCCTTGCCTGTCCTCTCCTCTGCTTTTGTCTTTGGGGGCTGTGGAATGGCTCCTTAGGATTCTCAAGACATGCTGACATTTTCTTCTTGTGGAAATCATGACCCTGTTCATAGGAAGAACTTTTTTTCTCCTGGGCTGTAATGTTTCTACTTCATAACCTTCACTTTTCAATCTTGCATCAGTCTACAGCTCATGATGTCCAAACCAGAAAATGTCATAACTAGGATTAATTGTAGGTAATGGGGGAGAAGAAAATTTTAAAAAGAGCTCAGTCAAGGGCTTTGTGTAGATCAGTGGTAGAGCTCTTTCCTAGCATGCACCCAGGGCCTGGGTTCAATACCCTACACAGAAAGAGGAGAAAACCCCGTAGTAATGAGTACATGTCATGAGGGGTTACTGGAATGATTCGGGTAAGGAGGCAATTTCAGTATTTCAGCAAGGCAAGCAGGTTGATGGAAATAGGTCCAGGCTGAGATTGACTTATCTGGGTGCTCTCTGATCAAACTCCTGAGAATCCTCATTTGTAATGGAGATTGTGCACGACTTCTTTCCCTTTACCCCAGAGCATGAAAGCCAGAATAAAGTCTAATATTTATGGAAGTCTCTTAAAGTTTTACAAGAAAATATTTTTGTAAACCTAAAGTATAATTTCCAAAATATCTAGCCAGTATGAGTCCCAAGTACAGTCATGTGTCACTATTTTTTTAGACAGTGTTTTGCTACGCAGGGCACAAGGGCCTTGAACTTTCATGTACCCAGGCTGGCCACCACCTCGCAGCAATCCTCTTTTGCCTCAGCCTCTTAGAGTGCCAGGATTACACGTGTGTGCCATCACGCCCATCTCGGTCTGGTTTTTAATTTTTATTTGGTACCAGGGATCGAATTCGGGACCTTGCGCTTGAGGCAGATGGCGCCACCACTGAGCTACATCCCCAGCCCATGGGTCTGGTTTTTTAGAACACACACTTAAAGAATAACCTTGATTAATTTGTAGGAAAATGAATGCACCTTGAAACCGTAATGTTAAGTGAAACAAGTCAGACAGACAAGCTTAAAGGCCACATGGTTTCTATACACGGCGAGCAAAATAGGAAGGAAGTAGGAAGATATTTTGCAAAAGCGGAGGGAGGAGGTGAAAAAGAATTAAAATGTGTTTCGTACATGCACCAACGCCACACGAGGAATGTGATCATGTACGGCAAACACGGACTGATAAAAATTGGGAAAAATAAAAGGAAACCCTGACATGAGGTTAGTCCCAGTCCTAGTCCTAGTCCTTTTCCTCTCTTCAGGCCTCCAGAGTCCAGCCAGCTCCGAGGCCGGAAGCAGCTACGCGGGGTCCCAGGCTCCCCACCGCGAAGGCCCCGCCTTTGAAGTCACGTAATTTCCTGGCAGCCAGCTGGGGCCCGCGGGGGCCGCTGGACACAGCCCGCCCCAGTTCAGCCCCGGCCTGGCGGCGCAACCCTGTCCACTGGACTTC
>NW_022900938.1:2921145-2937690 GCF_012274545.1 Fukomys damarensis | reverse complement strand
GGGCCTATCGCGGCGCCGCCTTCCGCCCTGCTCCCGATGTTGGGCGTCACCCTCGCCGCCGTGAGTGAAGCTAGGCGGGTGACATCCTGCGGACTCTGAAGGGACGATTGGGTTAAGTGGACACTGCTGCTCGGGATCGGCACAGGACGGGGTGCTTCACGGAAGGAAAAAACCCATATTGTTCAGATTTGATCAGATGAATCCTCTTGGCATGGAGGAGATGCTCCTAAATCGGAAGAAATTTGCTTAGAATGTGAAAGCGATGAGAACAGAAGACAGCAAGGAGCAGCACTTGAATGTCTTGGGAATAGATTTTAATTTCTTGCACAGAATTGTGGAAGGGGGGGCCTTTCCAAAGGAGCTTATTCTAGAGTTAGACATCTTCCCATATCCATTGAATTTGACAAGGAAACTAATCCCGGAGAAAATCAGTGATTTGCTTAAAATGTTTGTTTCTAGATTCGTAGTTCACTCGTTACTTTTTTTTTAAAGTTGCTTCTACTGAATTTTGAAGAAGTGTTTTTTAAATTTTATTATAGAGTTGCTTTACGTAGTTACTGTACTGGTAGTACTGGAGATTGCTAAGTATGCAACATTTCTTTTTTCTAAATGTTCCTTTCTTAAGTAACTACTTTTCATTTTGTGGCAACATTGTTTCTGATTTATAAGTGAGCAACTTTTTTTTTCCGTCGCGAGGGTGGAACCCAAGGCTTTTTGTATGCATGGATGGAACCATGCCCCTAGCCAGAAGTTACTTTTGAAAACTTAATTAATTAATTAATTAATTTATTTTGGTACCGGGGATCGAACTCGGGTCCTTGCGCTTGCGAGGCAGGTCACCGAACCGCTGAGCTAAATCCCCGGCCCTCCTTTGTATTTTTCACACTGTCATAAATCAGGGTTTTGTAAAATATAGCAAAGAAAAGAGTAAGATTAAAAGAAAAATTATTTCTTTAGCAACAGTCCTAGCTCTTGATGATCACATGGATTTCCTTCAGTAAAGCAGGTCTATTCCAAATGACAGTTATAATAGAGTAGGTGGTGGGTATGCTTTTTTCCTTCCAACGTTTTTTTTTTTTTAATTGGCTAACTAAATTATAGGCACATAGTTGGTTTTCAGTAAATGTTGACTGAATTAGATGAGAACATTTATTAAGCAGGATTTTTGGTATCACAGATGTCTAAAATATATTACAGTTGCAATGAAGCAAGGCATTTCATTCTCAATTAACTTTACATCTTTTTTGAATATTGCTACATATGTTTGCTAATATTTTCAAAACAAAATAATATACAGCCATTAACTTTAAATGAAAGAATGGGCAAAGCGTAGTGATAGAAATGTGTTTTTGTATAAGTCGTAGGAAAAATTTATTTTTTTTAGTTTGTCTTCTGTTTTTTTTTTAAATCTTACTAAGTTTATTGGTAATTTTAAAGTATACAGTACAATTACATTCATCATTGGGGTCTTGTACCCTTACATGACTGATCTTGGTTCTCATTTTTTCCCCACACCCCTGCCCTCCCTTCATCCCCTCCACCCTTCCCTATTTACAGAGACTTTGTTTCCATTTTTTCCTTTTCTCATATTTTTTCTTGTCCCTTATTTCCTTTACCCTACCCTTTCCACTTCCCCTATATCTTTAGCCCTTTGTGTAGGAAAAATTTAACTTTTTTTTTTTGGTACCGGGGATTGAACTCAGGTCCTTGTGCTTGCAAGGCAGGCCACCGAACCGCTGAGCTAAATCCCTGGCCCATGTGTAGGAAAAATTTAAAAGCTGCTTTTTAATATTTAGATACCGTCTAAAAAAGACACCTTGGGACAACTTATAAAAGAGTTTTATTTCTTGACATTTTCCTTTAAAGTTACGACATCTTCCTTTAAGGAAGTTAGTTTGGTATTTTCTTTCAGATAGGGTATCTATGAAAACAGAAAAGAGTATGAAGTGTTTTAAGACCCTTGTAAAAAGTATACCCATCATCTACGTAGAACTAAGATGTTGCCAAGATAGTTGAGTCCCTCGGGGTCACATTTTCCTATCTTCTACTTTCCCCCTCACATGTCCCTTTCTAGCCATAAATATGCCTTGCGTCATCTGAACATTTTATTCATGTGGTATTCTGCATTCTGTTTTCTTTAGTTTGCTTTTGTTCAAGATTTTGTTTTTCTTTTTGCGACAGGGTAGTTCATGCTGGTTTTGAACTCACAGTGATCCTCTGTGTTAGTATCACAGGCATGCACCACCCTAACCAGCTTGTTTGCACAAGATTTTGCAGGCTTAATCTTGATAGGTTTATATGTTGATCCCTGGCTACTACTTTTTTCTTCCGTAGTTTTACCCCAGAAACACTTATTGAGGACCAACTATGTGTCAGGTGTTGTGCTGCCTGCTAAGGATGCACAGGTAAACTTGGCTGAAAATGTACAGTAAGGTTCTTAATCACTTACGAGAGTCTGTAGAGGCCTCAGAACCAGAGCAAGGTGCCCGGTAAGGGCTGTGGTGGAGCACTTGCCTGCATTTGATTCTCCCTTCCCTGGGGGTCCTGGGGGGTTACCTGGCTCTGTGCTTGTGATAGAACCAGAGCCTCGCACACACCTGGTGAGCCACTACTGAGCCATACCGCTTGCTCTGATTTGTTTAGAAATTTGAAACTCTAGTTAGTATTGGAGTAATAATAATTAGCTAAAATAATGCTCATGAAATGACAAATTAGCCACTCATGATTGATGTCAGCTCTTTAGATAAAAGGCTGATATTTGTTTTTGATGTTTGGCGTTTTTTTTCAGTGTAACTTTTTAAGAGATGTTTAATCATCATAGATAAAACATATCTGACTTATCTCCCTGCTTACACACAACAGGCTAATAGGAATCGTAATTGAGGGATTTGTGTTGGAAAAAAATGGTAATATGTACTTTAAAATCTTGATATACATTTTAAAACATTGTCTGAAATTACTTTTTTTTTTGTTATTGGGGATCGGACTCGGGACCTTGCACTTGTGAGGCAGGTGGCGGAACCACTGAGCTAAATCCCCGGCCCTGTCTAAAATTAACTCTATATCACTGATAATCTTATTGTAAAGGTATTTCCTCTCTGGTATGAGCTCGGGATCTTTATTAAGAACTGAAGTTAATATTATTGCATTCTCTTTGTAACTTTGTGCTTTAACCATTTATTTTTATAGGATTTCTATAATTGGCCTGATGAATCATTTGATGAAATGGACAGTACACTTGCTGTTCAGCAGGTAATAAATAGTTTCTTTCACAACTCCCAAGAACCTAGGCATTTTACCTCTTTGGCATAGTTAAGTATTTCTATATTTTTTAGTAGAAACCAGATTCCACTATTAGTGGAATGCCCATCTAAACTTCAATGGTCTCATTTTGTTTTAATATGGTGTATTAAACTGTAAACAGGCCTAGTACATTTTATATCTGTTATTATGTACCAAATTAGGGTACCAAATTTGATCTTATAATGAACTTAACTCATAACTGATAAATTAGAGTAGAAGATAATTAAATAGAAGGAAATAGCATGACTATTTGGTGATGAAAACCCCTGATAACATGTTGTAAAGATCTGCATCTTCATTTTAGTTAATCATTAGTTCTTTTTGTTACCATTAGTTCTTTTATCCTCCTCCAGTATATCAGGGCGGATCAAATATTTGGTGTTTAATTTTTTAAAAGATGCACTACAGCAAAAGGTACATTGCCATTAATTCTCCTCACAACACTTCCTCTCACTGTAGACACACTCATCCCATCATGGTTGCCACTTTCCGAGGCAGTTCAGCAAGTCTTTCGTGAGTGTCTTTATAAGGTGTGATCAGAAATACAGTGAGTCTACTGCCAAGTCCCATCCAGTAGAAAGAGAGGCAAGCTCGTAAGGTCAAGGTGGCATGTCCTCATGCACCTTACCACCAGATCTAGCACCTTGTGACTCCTGGCTCTTCTTCAGTCAGATTGACCATGAGAGGGAAGTGTTTTGAATTAGTTCAGGACGTTGAGGCAGCCACAACAGCACAACTAGACACTCAGGAGAGAGAACTCCAGAACTTTGGCAGTTTTGGTCTTTTAATTTCTACATAGGGTTAATAAAATTACTGTTAGATTTGTGTTTGGATTTAGGTTTACTATTTTATTACTTGTTTTCCTTTTGTTTCCTCTGTTTTTTGTGGGATAAGTGTGTTAGAAGTGAGATAGATTAATGGCAGTGTGTCTTTCACTGTAATGCACTGAAAGATCCTGTGAAAACCTCCAACCTTCACCATACTTTTCGGTCACATCTGGTTGTGAGCACTGAGGTACCCCCTGCAGGCTGCTGGCACTGTTGGCGCTTCTGAGATCAGGGCTCAGGAGATGGGCTCCAGGCACACGCATGGGTCCAAAGTCCTGAGGAGATTCTCAGGCTAAAAGCAAAAAGTGAGAGTTCTCTCTCATTGTGTAAAATCTAGATTTTGGAAACAAGTAGCAGTATTCACAGTTAATTGTTAAAGCTTGCCTTAAGGAGTTAATAAAAAGATGACAAAAATTCAGGTGTATTAGGAGTTGAAGATGTAGCTGGTAATGTTGAGCTTGCCTAGCAAAACTTGTGAGGCCTTGGTACTGGTGATCAAACGTGGGTCCTTGTGCTTTTGAGGCAGGCGCCAGACCACTGAACTTAAATCCCTGGCCCAGGTTTGATCTCTAGCTATACACACGCACATGCACAAGCACATAAATTCTATAAAACAACAACAACAAAGAAAGTAGGTATATTAGGATACTGTATTAGGTAAAGGGAAAGTTTGTGACAAAGTATGACTATTTGGCTTTAACTTTTTTGTTTGTTTTTTGGTTTTTGCTTTGTAGTTTAGGCTAGCTTGGAACTCCCTCTGTAGCCCAGGCTAGCTTGAAGTTGAGGCGATCCTCCTGCCTCAGCCTCCCAAGTAATCCCTGGGATTACTTCTGTGCAGAAGTGTCTCACCATGATTGGTGTAGTTGAGTCATTTAAAAAATTCATTTTAGCAGTTTTGGTCTTTTAATTGCTGTATAAGGTTAATAAAATTATTGTTAATATGTTTGGATTTAGGTTTACTATTATATTGTTTTCATTTTGCTTCCTCTGTTTTTTGTTCCTCTGTCCTTTTGAGGGTATTTGAACATTTTAATTAATCTTTATTTTGACTATATCTTTTCTGTTAGTTTTCCATCACAAGGAAAAAATAACTTGTGTACAACTTGAAGGAGCAAAGGCTTATTTTGGCTCTGAGTTTCAGTGGGTCAGTCCGTGGTAGTCTGGATCCAGGGCAGGCACATCATGATGGAAGAGAGTGGCAGAGGACAGCTGTCACTCACCATCTGGCAGCTGGGAAGCAGAGAGAGCAAGAGGCAGAAGGGAAGGGGTGGAGAAAAAGGTGTGCCTTCAAAAGCTTGCCTCAGTGTGTGCTTCCTTACTCAGCTATGAATGCATCAGTGGAAGTTGCCCTGGTGACCCAGTGGCCTCTGGAGGCCTCACCCCTAAACACTGGCATTGGGGGTCAGTTCTGCATTTCTAGGTCTTTAGGGGGAACTTCTTATTTAAACTGTAGCTTCTTCATATAATTTTCTTGGTGGTTGCTGTAGAGATTGCTAAATATGTATATACTGAGAATCAGTATTTACCACTTCCGCTGAAACATAGACACGTACCCCATCCCTCCCGTGGGTGCCTTTCCTTCCCTGTCTGCTGGGAGAGTTGCCCAGTGTTACGTCTGCATACGTTGAAACCCCATCACATCACATCGCATTATGTTTTCATGCTTTCAACTGCCAGGCATGTTTTACAGAACCTAGAGTGGTCTGTTATATTTATACCCAGGTCTTTTACATTTATAGTTTGTTTTGCTTCTAAAATTCTAAGTTCCTTTCTGTTATTTATTTTTTTCTTTTGTCTGAAGAACTTCCTTTAGCACAGTCTTCTGGCCAGGAATTCTCTTTAGTATTCTGTAATTTGAAAATGTCTTTGTGTCATTCCTTAAGGATATTTGTTAGACACAATTCTTGGTTGACAGTTCTTTTCTTTCAGCACTTTTAAGAATGTGCTATTTTTAGGGTTGGGAATTTAGCTCAGTGGTTCCCCTGCGTCACAAGCTCAAGGTCCCAAGTTCGATCCCTGGTACCAAAAAAACCTAAAACAACAATGTGCTATTCTTAAACCAGGTGTGGTAGAAGTTGCCTATAATCCCAGCAACTTGAGAGGCTAAGGCAGAAGGATCACTTAGTTTGAAGCCATCCTGGGCTACATAGTGAGTTAAAGGCCAGCCTGGACTGCATAGTGAGACCCTGTCTTCAAAAAAAAAAAGTGCCACTTCTTTCTTGCTTCTGAGGTTTTAGATGAGAAAACAGCTATCATTTCAGTTCTCCTGTAGGTCATGTGTCTTAGCTTCTGTATTAGTCAGCTTCACACTACTTACTATAAAGAAGTACTTGAGGCAGTTGACTTATGGAGACAAGGTTTCTTTAGCTCATGTTTCTGGAGGCTCTGGTCCAAGATTGAGGGGAGAGACAGAGACACAAGACCTCTCACTAGTCCCATCACTTCCTAGTAATAAACCCTAACCAAGCCTGCCCACATTGATTGATTGATTGATTTTTGGGTTTTTTGAGTCAAGGTCTTACTCTGTAGTGGAGACTGTCCTTGAACTTGCTGTGTAGTCCAAGATGGCCTTGAACTCATGGCAATCCTCCTGCCTCAGCCTCCCATGTGCTGGGATTACAGGTGTGTACCACCATGCCTGGCTTCAGCCAACCCTGCAACACTTGGACTTTTGGGGATATTTCTCATATTCAAACCAGAGCAGCTTTGTTTTAGTTAGGGGATGTGCTGGGGATCCCATCTTGGGCCTCTGAGTTGTACCCTCAGTGTTTTTTTCCATTCCTGAGGCAGAACCAGAACATTTCTCCTGGACTCCTGTCTTTCAACACCATCATATTCACTTTTGATTTTTATCCCATGTCAAGTTCTGGCCAGGGGAACCAGGAGGGAGAAAAAAACGCAGCAGACTCATTGCCACTTGAGTGGTATTTTGAATTCTGGTATTCTTTTTTGCTCTTCTGGCTAGTTACTTTTTAGACACCTCAAATAGCAGAACCAGATGCACTCTGTCCCTATTTTAAAGTTTCATTCAGTGAGGGAGAAGGATTGATGCTCATTTATTCCATCGTCCCTACTAGAAACAATAAGATGCCTTTGCATGGAGTTCATTGCTGTGTGCTTTCTTGTCCCAAGTTATTTCTACAAACTGCTTTAGGAGTCTTGTATACAATGTAAACAGTAATAGGGTAGCTGGGGATTTACCTCTGGTGCCACTGCCTGCCTCACAAGCACAAGGACCCGAGGTCAATCCCCAGTACCAAAACAAAGCAAAAACAGTAATAGATCATATGGTAAAATATTAAATATCAGATATATTTCTGCTATTTCATGACAGGAAGAAAGATTCCTTCTTTTTATTTAATTGATCTGTCCTATTCCTGTACAGGAGATTTGAAAAGCTTAGGAAATATATATATTCTGGTAGCAACTCAGAAATGTTAGTAGAGCTTGAGCAGGGAAAGTGGTAGTAACTTTTGGAAATGCACTGAAAAAGATTTTCTTTGAGAAATGGTAGTAGATTAAGATTATTTATTTTTAAAGAAAGAAGTATATTTTGGCTCATATTTCAGACCACAGTCAGCTGGCTCCAAGACAGGACAGCGTAGCAGGAGGGCATGGTAGAGAAGTGCAGCTCATGGGATGGTGGAGGGAAATAGAGTGAAGGGAGACGCCGGGGAGGGAGATAAAGCTTTTCAGGCCATATCCCCAGCCCCCATCCTCTTCCTACTAGGCCCCATTTACATCAGAGTCAAGTATAAGTCCTCATAATCCAGTTACCTTCCAAAAGCCCTGCCTATGAGTGCATGAGGCTCTTGGGGGACATCTAGATATAAACCATAATATTCTGTGTCTGGCCCCCCAAAACATTAATGCACATCTCTTTATGCAAAATGCGCTTAGTCCATCTCTTAAGAGTTTGCCAAGGTCCTAACAGTTTCAGCATTTCTGAAAAGTCCCAAGTCCAAAGTCTCCTCTCAGACTTAAGGCAAACTCTCAGCTATATGCTTTCATAAATGTCAAAAAGAAGTTAAAAACTGCCTCCTGCCTCGCAAGTGCATGGTCCCGAGTTTGATCCCTCATACCAAAAAAAAAAAAAAAAAAGTTAAACATTGCCAACCTATAGTGGCACAGGTTAAACATTCTCATTCCAAAAAGATGAAATAAAATGGGATTCAAAAAATGGGGACCAGAGCAAGAAAGAAACCTAGTGGGGCAAACATTAAGTCCTATAGCTCTATGTCTAGCTCACAGGACAAGCTGAGGTGAGATACGAATTCCAAATGGCTTGGGCAGCACTGCCCCTATGGCATTCTCTGTGGTTGTAGCCTGCATGGCCTCTTGTGGGCTGGCTTTACTCACTCATGGCTTTTCTCAGGCATCACACGGTCCTGGCTTCTCCAACTTTGCAATTTCTCCGAAGGGTCTCCACTCACCTTTGGCTTCACTTTATATACTGCCCTATCATGGCTTCACTGCCTGGCTTCCCAGGCCTTCTAAAATCTGGGTCAAAGCTTTTCTGCCCGCCAGCCCAAACTCTTGCATTCTTCGTGCCTGTAAAATGGCACCACATGGATGTGCCAACTTGAGCAGTAGCCAGACCCTTTTACATCATAGCTGCAGTGACCCGTGAGTGCCTGGGTGACTGAGCAATGTGAATAGAATCCTAGGGAACAGATTCCCTAGGTGGCATCTCTTGAATATGGTGCCCAGGGGCTCTCTTGATCTTATTTTTGCAACTTTGAGCCTGCAAAGGCTGGAGCCTTCCTGACTCCTCACTTTCTCACAAGCCTTTTTTATTTTTTTTGAGACAGGGTCTCATTATGTAGTTGAGACTGACCTGGAACTTTCTTTCTGGCAAAACTGAAAAAGAAATTTTTGGTTTTTTTGAGATGCTGCGATACACAGCTCAGGCTGGTCTTGAACTTACTATGTAGCCCAAACTGCCTTTGAACTTGTGGTGATTTTCCTGCCTCAGCCTCTTAAGTGCTCAGATTATAGGCATGTGCCACCATGCCTGGCTGAAAACTTTCAAAATGGGCTGTTTTTTTTTTGGCTCCCAGTTTTCATTATAAACCTGAAAAAGCCCCTGATAATATCTGTGCCACAGTTCCAACATTGGGTTGCCTTGAAATTTCCTCTGCTGGATAAGTTGGTCCAGTACTCTTAATTTAAGTCTCACACAGTCTTAGAACATGAGCAAAATGTAGGCAAATGTTCTACCAGAGCATACCATACATTTTCAAGTTCAGCTGTCAGTGGTGTCCGAGTTCCCAATTGAAACCTGAACCTAGTCTTTTCTGTCTTCATTTCTATAGCAATCTTGTCTTCTGAGTCCTGACCAGAATCTCCCTTTAACCTTGACCTACAGTATTCTAGGGCTGCTTCTCCAGCCGTCTTCTCCAAGTCTTTCTAAACTCCTCCTGCAAACCAGTCTGAAGGCTTCTGAACCACATGGTCAGTTTCAGTCACAACCACAATCCCACTTCTCCAGTACCAAAGTCTGTTTTAGTTACTTTCTTCATTGCTGGGACAAAATCCCCAACACCCACAACACTACACAACTCAAGTTTCTTTTTATTCACATTTCAGTCCATATTTGGCTGGCTCCGAGGCAGTATAGCATGGCAGTGGAGCAAACAGGAAACAAACTAAGATTTTAAAGTATGTGAAAATAGCTGGAGATTTACCTCAGTGGTTTCCGGTGCCTGCCTCTCAAGCACAAGGACTCAAGTTCGATCCCCGGTACCAAAAAAATAAATAAGTAATAAAAGAAAAAAGTTTGTGAAAATATAAAGACCTATTCTTTTGAGATTGTCTTCTGGATTTTTTTTTTTTTCTTAAAATCTATTAAAGATTTCAAAACCAGTTTCTTGAGTAATAGGTATTTGGTTTACTTGGTTTTAAAAACTCTTAGTATTGGAGCCGGGGATTTAGCTCAGTGGTTTGGTGGCCTGCCTTGTAAGCACAAGGACCGGAGTTCAATCCCCGGTACAAAAAAAAAAAAAAAAAAAACAGAAAAGCTCTTAGTGTTAAAATTCACCAAAAGTTTACATGGCAGTGTACATCTGTTCGTGTTTTGAGTTACTAATCAGCAGCATTAGGGTGATGTGGAAGAGATACTCAAGTGTATTCAGGGGGTTGTAGCTCTTGGGTCAGTCCCCATTGCAGAAAACAAACAGCCAAAAGGGTAATCCATATTTTCCTGACAGGGCTAATTGCTGCTTTTTTATTTTGTATTTTTCTTTCTTGAGCTGTATATGAGAAAACTAATGCTAGGTTAGGGATACATCACGTATGATGTGTGAGAGGATAGAGAAATGGGTAAATCTTCGTAGTACTCACACCTTTGTGAGGATGATGAAGATACCATTGTGAATAGAAGCTGAGTATGGAAGCCGAGAAACAATGCAGAAAGTTTCATATGGCAAAAGATATTTGGGGCGCTTTAGGAAATGTATTTCTGTTAGGTCATCTTATAAAAATGATCGCTGTTTCTATTTGCCTCAGAGTGGAGGACTCAGCTCAGGCAACAAACCAAAAAAGATTCCTCTTATTTTCTTTTAGGTTTTATACAAGTTGGCATTAATAAAACGTTGCAACCTCACTTAACAAAATTTAATAATTATGCTGAGTGTGGTGATACTCTCCTATAATCCCAGCACTTAGGAGACTCAGGCTGGAGGTTTGCCATGAATTCAAGGCACACTACATAGCAAGAACTTGTCTTTAAAAAAAAAAAGGCCAGCCGGGGGATACATAGTGAGTTCAAGACTAACCTGGACTACATAGCAAGACTCTGTCTAAAAAAACAAAAAGGGCTTGTGATACAGTGCACCCTAGGTTCAGTCTCCAAGACCAGCATGAAGTTTTCCAGAGAGATTGATTTTGACTTTCATGAAAGATTTCCCTGTGCACATTACCCACAGGAGATTTTTTTGTTTGTTTTTGAAACAGAGTCTTGCCATATAGCCCAGGCTGGCCTCAACTCCTCCTGCCTCAGCCTCTTAAGTGCTTAGGTTACAGGCGTGTGCCTGGCTGCTCATAGGAGAACTTTGAAGGCTGGAGTTCATCTCAAACGCTGCTACCAAGTTTGAGGAGCAGTCTGTGTCCCTTGTGCCCTGTATGTGGGGTTTGCACCATTCTCCCAGGAGCAGTTTCCTTCTTTGCAAGAACTGCTTTCTGTGCCCAGCATAAGCAGCAGCTCCTGTTGGTTATCTGAGCCTACAGGCTTGGTACGGGTCAGACTGCATCTGACTCCAGTTCTCTCACTGCCTGCACTGAAGCTCTTGAGTCTCACCATGCGACTTCCAAACTCCTGTTGGTTTGGTTGGTTTTTTTTTTTTTTTTTTGAGACAGGGTCTCACTATGTATATGTAGTTCATGCTGGCCTTGAACTCACTATGTAGCCCAGATGGGCCTTGAATTCAGAGTGATCCTCCTGTCTCAGCCTCCTGAGTGCTGAGATTACAGGAGTGCACCACCACGCCCTGCCCCGCTTCCATACTCGTGTTAATGGTCACAAAGAATGCATAATGATATGTGACCTGTGCTCTTCAGGGCATCTAGAATGATGATTCTTCCTGAGGACTTGATTTACTTTGCCCAGATTGTCAGAACTATAACCTTACTCAGTGTCTTGTCCTCTCCTCCTGTCCCTCCTTCCTTCTGCGGTGCTGTGGTTAAACATGGGGCCTCAGGTACACTGAGCACATGCTCTAAGCTACGTCCCAGCCCAAGTGCATTTATTATTTATTTTGAGATGGTGTCTCCTTTGTTGCCCAGGTTGGCCTTGAACTCTACTGTTCAAGCAATCCTGTCTCAAGTAGCTGGGACTACAAGCTTCATCGAACCCATAGTACTACACACTTCTGATCCCAGCTACTCAGGAGGCTGAGGCAGGAGGATCATAAGTTCAAGGCTAGCCTTGGCAATGTAGTGAAACCCTGTCTCAAAAAAATAGAGGGCCAGGGATGTAGCTCAGTGGTGCCATGCCTGCCTAGAAAGCACACGGTCCTGAGTTCGATCCCTGATATCGAAGGAAAAAGAAAAAAAATAGAAAGGGCAGGGATATATCTTATTGATAGATGGAGCCCCTGGGCTCAGTCCCCAGTTGTGGAAAAGTATTTGTGTAAGCTACTGCCCATATTCAAGAAGGAAATAGGGAAAGTACAGTTGGCTGAAGAAAGACTTACAGTCAATAACCTTTTATAAGCAAGACTTCAAATCTAACCTATCCAAATTTCAGGGTATCAAAATTATAGAATGGGTGAAACAATAAAGAGATCTGAAAGGTGAAGTTTACATTACAGTGACCCCCCCCCACATGGGGACTTGAACCCTGAGCCCCATGGAGCTAGGCAGGCACTTTGCTGCTTGTCTGCACACGTCCCTCTCTGTCATTTTCAACTTAGTTTTTCTGTTTGGCATTTTTTAGAACAACTTTTACTGGATATAATTAGCATACCATAAAAATAACCACTTAAAAATGTACAACTCAGTGGCTCTGTACTCAGAGTTATAAAACCACCAGCACAGTCTCATTTGGAACTTTCATCCACCCTAAAAGAAACCCTGTCCCTATTAGCATCTTCCTGTCTTCTCTCCTCCCCACCCTAAGCATCTGCTAATCCATTTTCCCTTTCTGTAGGTTTGTTGTTCCTAAACGCTTTGTACAAATTCATCATATAGTATGTACACAGTTACATTTACATTGTCAGTGTCTTATGCTCATATGAGAATTATGGCTTTGTATGTGCTTATATTCTGGTACTGGGGATTGAACTCAGGGCCTTCATGCTGAACTGTACACCTAACCCTGATTTTTTTCTATGTTATTTTGCTGAGTTACTAAATCACCTGAACAGGGCTTGAATTTATGGTTCACCTACTTCAGCCTCCCAGAGTGTTGGGATTTTAGAATGGTTTGCAATTTTTATCCCAGTGCCAATCCTGATAAATATTCTATCTCCTATGAATTTGATTTTTTTTTTTTTGGTACCGGGGATTGAACTCAGGTCCCTGTGCTTGCGAGGCAGGCGGCGGAACCACTGAGCTAAATCCCCGGCCCTATCTCCTATGAATTTGAATTGGAGAATAAGTCAAAATTACTTCCTTTCTCCTGAGGTACTTATTATATTTCTAAATTTGTTTTTCTTTTTAATATGTAACCTAAAAGTTGAACCACAAGAAGTAGTTATATATTCACAACTTGTAGAGTTTAACATGAGCTGTACCCTGTAGTGTGATATTCTGATCCTGAGAACCTCTCTGTTTATAGTATATTCAGCAGAACATAAGGGCAGACTGCTCCAATATTGACAAAATCCTTGAACCACCTGAAGGCCAAGATGAAGGGGTGTGGAAGTACGAACACCTGAGGTAGGTCCTTGTGATGCATCGCTTCGGAAATGACGGCCTGCTGGTTGTGATAATTGTGAATTTTAATTAATTAGAAGTGCAGCACCATGTAACACGGAGCAGATCCAGCTTGTACAGCTTTTTGTCCTAAAGTTCTCTGCTTGCTTGTTGATTGTTTCCACTTTAAATTACAATGCACGGTCTTTTTTTTTGAAAGGTGATTGCAGAGCTGCCTGTGCAGGTTTGTACATTTATGGATTTTCATTAATTGGATCTCTTAACCACAACCTTGTTAGTTTCATTTCCCCACTCATGACAAGCTTTGTTTCTTTATACAAGGTCACCTGTAGGTCTGACTTTGTGCTTGGTATCTGTTTTTGTTTTTTGCTCTTTGTTTTGGAGCTTGCGCTTGGGAGACAGGCAGTGGCACCACTGAGCTAAATCCCTGGACCTAGGCTTGGTAATTGAAGAGATACTGAGGAGCTGCTGAAAAGTTCCAGGCCTCCTTTAAATAGAGATTAATTACAGTCGTAAGAGTGTGGAGTTTTTCTGCTTTCCACTGTGTCTTGGAATGGGAAAGTTGCGGAGGGTGCCGGGGTAGAGGTGGCTGTATCCTGAGGCTGGTGGGTGTTTCTGAAGGTCAGGCCACTTCTGGGACTGAAGTAGTGGGGAGAGCGTGGGTTCCTTCTGGGTAGACTTTTAGTTAATGAGTGAAGTAGAGAGGTGACTTCTTGAGTAACTGAGGCCACGTTTCCGATGATGAGTGAGCGCCTCCACCTTCAGGCCAGGCGCTTCTGTTTGAAACTTCTCCATGCTGTGTGCTGGTTCAGATACTGCTAAAGGTGGGATGTCTTGTAACGGTTCGGCAGCTTTAGGGATGCTGAGACTTTGCACACTTTGCCAGTTTCTTGGTCAGATCAGAGTATTTGTTGCACACATGCATGCGTGTGTGTGTGTGTGTGTGTGTTGGTGATGAAACCCAGCATCTAGTGCTTTATACAGCTACAGTTTGTTTTGTTTTATTTTTTTGGTACCGGGGATTGAACTTGGGACTTTGCACTTTTGAGGCAGGCAGCAGAACCACTGAGCTAAATCCCTGGCTGTTTTGTTGTTTTTGGAACAGGGCTGACCTTGGGCACCTGGGTTCGAGCAGTCCTGTCTCAGCCTCCAAAGTATCCGGGACTATAACCTTGTGCTGCCATACACAGCCATATCTATTAAAAGTATGAGTTTATAGATATTTCCCCATTTTTTATAACCTTACAGAACATTTTAGTGTAGTATTACATCTTTCTCTTTATTTTAATCACCTTCAAATATGTTTATCATTTTGTATTGATCTTGAAAACCAATGTGCTTTTTATTATTTGCTTGTTTTATAGTACTGGGAATTGAATCAAGGGTCCTCTACTGCTGAGCTATATCCTGTCTTTTCTGTGTTATATTTTGAGGCAGGGCCTCACCAAATTGTCCTAGCTGGCGTGGAATGAACATATGCCTTGTGATTCTCCTGCCTCAGCCTGCCTTGTGGCTAGGATTACAAGTGTGTGCAGTTGCACCCAGCATTTTCTGTTTGTTTTTGTTTTTTTCGAGATAAGGTCTTGCTATATTGCCCAGGCTGATCATGATTGAAGCTTCCTTTTGGATGGTGGAGATGAACCCAGGGGCTAGCACCTGCTCTGTTTCTGGCCTCCACTGAGCTTGCTTTTTACTGTGAATATATTTCCTAAGAGGTGATGTCTGATTTTAGGGTACAAGGTTTTTGTTTCAAATCTAAGACACCATTCTCTTCTATTTAACCTTTACTATATGGTTTATATAAAACTTATAAAAATTTTATATAAGGTTTGTTCTATTTGTCCTAGTGCTATCTTTATTTTTTTCTGTTGATCATTTTTGGGAGGTTTTGAATTCATATATTAATAGCACACATGTATTCTTGTCTGTGTTATATGGACCAGAAGTTTCCCAGTGGCCTGTGAGGGTGCGCATCTGCTCGCTGCCACTGAGCGCTGGTGGAGAACCTGGGTGTGCAGTGGCGTCTATCTCCCTTCAGCTCTGGCTCGCTCGCACTGAGGCGCTGCGGTTAGGGAGGTGCCTTGCTTTGAGTGGATCCAAGTCCTCGCTGGCAGGAGGCATGCTTGTTGCTGCAGCATTAGGCTGAATTTCAGCTCCAGTTTGTCTCTTCACCTATACAGCTGTATGTGTTCGCCCTGGGCTGTACTCTGCTACAGATGGCTCCTGTCCCAGGGTCGGCTCAGTGACTTCTGTCGCCATTGGCCGGAGACAGCTGGGCTCAGTGAAACTCTCCAGTGGGCACTGGTCTTTTTCACCACTTAGCGGGAAACAGCTCACAAACGCACAGCAGGAAGCGGTAGAAGGTGCATCAGAAGTAGTATTCTCATGACAGCATCGTTAGGCCCCTGGAGAGGAAATACGATTACAGACAACCGAAAATTTGACCCTTCTCCATTTTCTTCTATTGCAATGTGCCTAAAATAAATATGCAGATGAATAACTATAACTTTGTTTTAC
This sequence comes from Fukomys damarensis, assembly GCF_012274545.1. Classification (NCBI taxonomy): domain Eukaryota; kingdom Metazoa; phylum Chordata; class Mammalia; order Rodentia; family Bathyergidae; genus Fukomys; species Fukomys damarensis. Next base: position 2,921,668 of record NW_022900938.1, on the reverse strand, counting down.
CAGTTAGTTTCATATATATTTTTTCACCCTTTGGACTTTTCTTTCATCTTTTAAGTACATAGGGTTTAGCTTTGCATCATTTTCTTGTTGGAAGAGTTGTGATTATCTATTTTTTACCGTGAACTAAATAAATATTACTCGATAGCATTCTTAGAGGAAGCACATACAGTTGTGTGTTTTTAAGGAGGAGGAGTTTATTTTAGCTCATGTTGTTAGTTCATGGTTGCTGGCTCCCACGTGTAATCGAAGGGCCTGGTGACACAGTACTTTGACAGCAGTAAAACCAGTCACTGCTGTGTCTTTGATGATCCTCCTCTCTCCATTTACTAAAAAATATTTATTGAGCACTTTTAGTTGTTGTATAGGCCTTATAGTTCCCATTTTGTCAGTTTTAGAAGGAAAGCATATCTTGAAAAAATTGCCAAGGTTTCTTAAGTAGGGCCGGGGATTTAGCTCAGTGGTGCCACTGCCTGCCTCACAAGTTTTTAAGTTTGATCCCTGGTACCAAAAAAAAAAAAAAAAA
>NW_022900938.1:2888476-2921037 GCF_012274545.1 Fukomys damarensis | reverse complement strand
AAAAAAAAAAAAAAAAAGATTTATGAAGTAACAAAAGCAAGTTGGAAAGTTATGTGACTTTTATCCCCACATATTTTTATCTGTACATAAAGAAAATTTGCATGTAAATTGTACTTACCTTTGGTAGAAGGTGGTAAAATTACAAAGAATTTAGAGGTTTGTTTGTTTGTTTGTTTGTTTTTGGTACTGGGGATTGAACTCTAGCCCTTGCGCTTTTGAGGCAGGCGCGAGAACCACTGAGCTAAATCCCCAGCCCCAGAATTTAGATTTTTAACATTATGTATTTGGGAATTTTTGAAGGTTTTTTTAAAAATTATTTTTAAAATTTTTGTGGTGCTGGAGTTTGAACCCATGGCTCCACGCAGGGTAGGCAGGCAGGTGTTTTATCGCTGAGCTACATCTGGAGCTCTGAAGTTTTTAAGGGGTGTCACTTTTAGTCAGAACAAAACTCTGAAAATACTTATAAAACATGCAGTCTTTTTCCCCATGTCTGTTTATTTAATGAGTTCTACTATCCAAGATGTTGATCCCTTGTATGTTTGTGTATATACCAACATTCTACTACCTTCCAGTGTTACAGAATATCTCAAAATGTTCTCACATGTAGTTCCTTTGATCATGTTTATAACACGTCTGTGTTCAGTTCTGATTATTTCATGCAGTAGATTTTTAGAAGTACACACATCCTAAAGATCTTGGTGAATATTTCCAAATTATTTCACAGAAAAATTAGACCAATAAAATAGATAAGGCAGTGATTACCTTGTTAGACTCTTGCATGGAACATGATTTGGGTCATTGTTTTTTGTTTTTTAATCTGTAAGTTTTTGAAAGAAAAATAACAGTGGAGCCAGGTGCACACCCATCCCAACTACTCTGAAGGCTCCAGCCCCGAGTCCAAACCAGGCAGGGCTGCACAGGGAGACACCGTGCAGAGTAAAGCTAATTGTTCATTTATGTGTTTGCATTTCAGGCAGTTCTGCCTTGAACTAAATGGACTTGCTGTTAAACTTCAGGTAATATTTTGTTCTAAGTTAAATTGTAATTGAAGTTCAGATATTTTTTCCCCATTTTTGTAATTTACTGTGCCTTTAGAGACTTACCCGTATTATTTGATCATTTCCTTTTTATAATCTGTGTGGAAATGGAGTAACCATAATGATAAACATTTTCACTCTTTTACATACTGAGAAATACATTTATTTATTTGTTTATTTATGCAATTATTTTTAACAGAGCGAATGCCATCCAGATACTTGTACCCAGATGACAGCAACTGAGCAATGGATTTTTCTTTGTGCTGCTCATAAAACACCAAAAGAGGTAAGATGGACTAGAATGATGGTTAGAATCATCATAGCTCCAGGACATTGGGAAACGTGTTTTAGAGATTGATGGTTTTGTTTTTCAGACAGGGTTTCTCTTTGTAGTTCAGTCTGTCCTTGAACTCACAACACTCTGCTGGCCTCAGCCTCCTTAGTGCTGGGATTACAGGTGTGCACCACCATGCCCCGCACAGTTTAGAGTTTTTAATTCACTGTTTACTGTTTGGTTGCAAGTTTTTTCCACAGTTCTGTTTAAGGATTTCTTATGATGAGCATCATTCATAATTTGGAGTTGTATGCACTAGAACTCACTTCCTGAGTACTGGATGTCACAGAATGATATCGTCCCCACCCACTGGGTAACCTTTCTGGTGTAACTGTTTAGGTTTTGTCGAATCATAATATCTTTTGATTGCGCAACTGTTGCCTACTTACTAATGCCTAGTCTGTGGGTAGCAGTGTTACTTTTGAGAGATTTTTATTGTTCATACTGTTTCTCTCATTTACTTGGCAGAGCAGTTTGTGATTTTGTTTCTCCTTTTTCTGTTTTTCACAGCACTAGGGGTTAGAGTCAGGGAGTGCTAAACTATATCCCCAACCCTTTTAAGATTCTTTCTTTTTTAGGGGGGGTACTAGGGATTGAACTCGGGACCTTGTGCTTGTGAGGCAGGTGGCGGAACCACTGGGCTGAATCCCCCGACCAAGGATTCTTCTCTTGGTTTTGGGACATGGTTTGCTAAATTGTCTAGACTGGCCTTGAACCCTCAATCTTTCTGCCTCGTTCTCCCAAGTAGAGTAGCAGTTGTTAATCGTACTTTTAAAAAATGTTGGCATTTTATGTCACTTAACATTCAGTATGTATTCACTTTTCCTTAGTTGTCTCACTTGGTTTATTTAAACTGTGTGTTGCATTTCCTGTGCGCTGCAGTTTTGAAGTCTGTAGTCATTTCTTTTTGCTTGACACTCGCTCATACCAGGCCAGGCCAGTTTTGTCCCACGGTAGACCTTCAGCTGTCATTTTGTTGACAGGCCTTTAAGACTCAAAGACAAATGACTGTATGCAAAATCAGTATTTGGTGTTCTTTCATTTGAAAACTAATAAAATTCCAGGCAGGGCAGGGACTGGGGGAGAAAAAGAATAAATTCTCCAAAATAAGCAGTGTCTGGTACCTGTGTGAGAGAGCAGTTTCCTTCAGGTGTTGCACTGTGTTACGGGTGTGTGTGGGTCCTTGTCTGGGAGGGTCCATGTGTTTCCTGATATTCCCTGAAGTTAACTGCTTAGTCCAGCAAATGGTGAGTGCAGTTGGGAAACTGAGGCCAGAGGGCTCATTGTCTCACGGAAACAAGAAGTGCTCGGCATTCTGTGGCGTGGCCTGAGTCTACAGGCACTGTCATTCTGACGTCTGCTGGAAAGGGTTGGCTTGCTGGTAGAATCGGGGCACAGCGTGTCCCATCCCGGCTCTGTGGTGAGTCTGGTGGGGGTAGTGTGTGAATTGGGGTCACTGCTGTCGCACAAACAGAAAGGAAACGGGACAAGTGCTCTCAGCTCTTGGCATCATCAGTCAGGAAGCTGGGAACTGACAGATGACTGCCCAGGGCCCTCTTCTGTGTGGCCAGGAGGTTGGGCTGGACAAGGACTGGCCCTTCCTCCTCTGAACGCTGCTTTCCTCTGGGGGTGAAGAGTGCTGGGAATGAAAATGGGAGGCTTCATTTCCTGATGGGCATCGTGTCTTGTGGTCACCGCAGTGGAGCGGGCCTGTCCTCGCCCAGCGCACATAACAGGCAGAGCGGCGCCCGCACTCCGAGTCCACACTGACTTCCTGTCCTCTGCTCTCCTCTCCCCTCCCTTCATAGTGCCCCGCCATAGATTACACCAGACACACGCTCGATGGTGCTGCCTGCCTTCTCAATAGCAATAAATATTTTCCCAGCAGGTAAGCTCAACTCCTAAACATGGCGGTAAGCTTTGGGTTTAATTTAAACATGGATGTCTTAAGGCTAACATCAGTTTCTTCTTGTTTGTTGGTTTTAAACTGTGGACTATTTGTCTTGTTGGAGTGATCTGAATTTTGCATTAAGTTTTGGCTAAGCAGCTGGGTGGGCTCCCACCTCCAGAGCGCTTCCTGGCAGCCTGCGCCATCCCTGGAGCCAGGGGGCCGGGGTGCGCAGGCTTCCTCCGCTCTCCACCTGCCTCTCATGCCTGCGGGAAGAGCAGACTCCTTTGCTGGGCTGCTTGTATTTGAACAGTTCCTTTTGTTTTGTTTGTTTGTTTTTTGATACAGGATCTCACTATGTAGTTGAGACTGACCTACAACTCACTATGTAGCCCAGGCTGGTCTCGAACTCACAGTGATCCTCCTGCCTCAGCCTCCTGAGTGCTGGGATTATAGGCATGTGCCACTGTGCCTGGCTTGTTTTGTTTTGTTTCGTTTTGTGTTTGAGACAGGGTCTCACTGTGTAGGCCAGTGTGGCTTTGGATGCACTGTATACCCCAGGCTGAACTCAAACTCCCAGAGATCTCCTGCCTCAGCCTCCAGTGCCCTAGAATATAGGTGTGCAGCACCACACCTGACAAGACACCCCCACATACCTTTTGGACATGATTCCTTATTCTTGCCTACAGTTCTTTTAAGACTTGGGAAGAAGCTGTGCGTGGATTGTATTGGTGAGATTTGTGACTGCTCTTTAATTCTGTTAAGATGCTTGTAACCAAGAGATGGATTTGGAGATCCCCCCCTCCAATAAGATTACTCCAAAAAGCTCATAAATTATGTTTTTAAAAAAGTACTAGAAACAGAAGGTAGGGATGTAGCTCAGTGGCACTGTACCTGCTTGGCAAGCACAAGGTCCTGAGTTAGATCTTTGGTACTGGAAAAAAACAAAAACTGGTTTTGCCTCAATATCATATGTACACATTTTTAAAAGGAATATCAGAAATATGCAGACATACTTTGATTCTCAAAAAATACATAAAACCCACTTCTTTAGAATAAAAATTCTTGTGAGCAATTTTAATGGTGTCTAGTGGAGAAAGTATTAGTTTTGTGAAACCTATGCTTTGGTCAGTTCTGAGCTGTCTGGGTTCTCTGTAACAGAGTGGCTCCTTAGCAGAGTGCCTGAGTCCATGCTGCTGACCTCTCCCCGCGGCCTTGGTGAGGGAGAGTGGCTGGATGCCAGGTGGGAGGCGGGGTCCAGGCCGGCCCTGCGGGAGCCATCTGCATACGTCCAGGAGCAGGTGCAGTGTGGGTCCTGACCTCTGTCCAGCTCGGCGAATCTGTGGTCTCTCTTCTGTTTTTAGGGTTAGCATAAAAGAGTCATCTGTAGCAAAACTAGGATCCGTATGTCGTAGGATTTACAGAATATTTTCACATGCTTATTTTCATCACCGGCAGATATTTGATGAATATGAAGTAAGTATGTTTCACCGAGTTTCCTGATGCTTCCTGTCAGAATGATACTAACCTCTGTTGTCATGACTCCTGCCTGTGTGATTTTGGACAATAAAATAACATGTCTTTCTTCCTTTCTGCAGAATGAAACATTTTTATGTCACCGGTTTACTAAATTTGTGATGAAATATAATTTGATGTCCAAGGATAACTTGATTGTACCAATTTTAGAAGAGGAAGTGCAGAATTCAGTGTCCGGGGAGAGTGAAGCATGAAGGGGATGGGAGAAACGCACGGCTCGCGTGTTCACAGTAATCATGTACTGTACGTAATCGTGTAGACGCATCAATCATGTATCCACAGTCCAGCTTCTTTGTGTAGGGTAGGGTCTGTAAGCTGCGTTACCTTTTAAATGGGAGATACTTAAGTTATTCATGAGCTGTATATTCACCGGTGTGGCACTCATGGTTTTTAAATAAGATTAGTATTATCTGTTTATAATGCCTGTTAATAAAAGAATTTACAGTTTGGTAAAATTGCTGCTAAACAATCATTGGATCACAATCCTCATCAAATAAATCTATCTATAAGAAAGATGAGTGAGCTTCAGGTTTTGCACAAGCTGTTTACTAAAGTGGTGGTAAGGTTTTCCCAAGCTTAGATATATTTAAGACAGTTTTGTAGTGTATAATTCATCTTAACTGTTAACTATTGCAGAATGAGATCAAAATGTTTTAAAAATTTTGTGGATGGTTTTATTATGCATATACGCCCAAATATAAATGCAAGTGAGGCATTAGTAATTGTTCGGTAATCTTCCTGTGTCACATGGAGCGTGTCCTGGGCCAGCACCCATGGGAAGGACACCCTTCGTGCCGCAGTGGATGATGGGATGCGTGGTGGTGGGGTCGTGGGCTTTGGAGGGTTCCTCTTGGAAACCGCCCTCGGCCCTCGCGCCCCTCCCCTCCCTGGACTGCTTTAGTGCAACGAGTTTCCCCAGGCTGATGTGGCAGCAGCTCGTTCCTATTCATACTGTATTAACTGCTTAGAGATTACACCTCACCCTCACAGTCATAACACACGTACAGGAGAGCTGTATTGACGTGGGTACTCTCTCTTTTGGGGAATTGTTCTAACTACTTAGAAAACAGTTCTTACCATAGTTTGACTCTTCCTGTTAGCTATACTAATCTTTTCAGCTAATCCCAGGCAGCGTTAAATAGGGGTGAAGAAACATTGTAGTATTTATTTCATGTCCCCTTCCTCAAAGTTTTATGCTTGAATTATACTCCTGTGTGAGGTTATTTGCAATAATTTACAGGTTCCAGTGGTGTTGGTGAATGTTCATACATCTTTTGGGCTTTGATATAAGTCAGTGTCTTGAAAAGAATTCAAGTACAGGTTTACCAGTCTGAAAAATCTGTTGGATGAATTTTTTGTGAACCGCACTAGAGGTCTTATTGCTAAACCAGTTCTAATGAGGTGTGAAGATGGGGTAAACAATTGTACATGTAGTGAAGAAAATATTCAGAGCCGTCTCTTGACCAGATTTAACAAACGCGGAAGAGCTTCCTTCCCACTCTAAAGCTGTATTGAAACGAAGACAAGAAGTGCTCTCGTCCGACTGTTCCGGTTAAGGAGGTGGCTGATGCCAGGGCTCTCGGCCTGTCCTCCTGCGGCCCTAGCCGTCCCTTAGGGAGCCGGGGTGCGTGTAGTGTCACTGCTCATTCCCAGAACCCCCAGGCTGCGCCCAAGTTGTGCTGCCTGACCCAGGGACTCGCTCACCTGTGCTGAGCAGCCGGCTGAGGTTCTGAAGCACGTTTTCAATCTATTGCGGGATGTTAATGGGAAATAAAATATGACTTTCCCTTACTCATTCCGTCTTCCCTGTACTGTGTGTTTAAAAATGGATCATAAAAAACCCCTCCAACAGAAAGCACTGCCGTGGTCTCTTGCTTTTGTTGGTCTGCACCTCTGCGCCGTGGCAGTGTGCCCCGAAGCCCACAGGCGGGCAGAGGCACCGACAGCAGTCTGCTGGGAGGGCTCCTGCCCCACCCGTGCAGACTGGGCCCAGTGGGGTTTCCTCTTCGCATGCTCGGCGCCTCGTGCTTGCTCCTGCTGAGTTTTGTTCACCTGTGTCCCCCAGCACTGCTTCCTTCATGGGCGTCCACTTCTAACCTGAGGTGTTGCTCCTGGGTTTCTAGAACAGTTTCTCAGATTAATGACTTAACATTCTGCCATCAGAATAAAATTTGAAATCTATGATTACACTGTTAGGAATGTGTTACACTTCTAAACACATTTTCAGCCAGGCATGGTGGCGCATACCTGTAATCCCAGCACTTAGGAGGTTGAGGCAGGAAAATTGCTGGACCAGCCTAGACTGCATAGTGAGACCCTGTCTCAAAAAAAAAGAGAAGCACACTTACTGGTGTCACGATCATCATAATAGAACTAAATTATGGACAAGGCCTGGTAGCACAGACCTGTAATCCCAGTACATGGGTGGCTGAGGCAAGAGGATCTCCATCAGCCCAAGCCCAGCTTGCGCTGCATAGTGAAACTGCCTGCCTCAAAAAGCAAAAGAACTGAATCTTTTCCATGATGATTTTGCCCTCTTTATAATTTTTTTATTTTTCTTTTTTGCTTCAGGACTTCTATAATTTTATTTCCACAATTTTTAGTTTTTAAATACTTTGTTTTATAAATTTTTTCTCTTTTATTCTTTTTTCCCTGTACTAAGAATGAAACTTAAGGTGCTTTACTACTGATCCACATCCCCAGCCCCTTTTAAATTTTGAAACAAGCTCTTCCTCATTTGCCTGGTGATCTTACTGCCTCAGCTTCCCAGAGTGCTGAGATTACAGATGTGGGCCACTGCACCTGCTTAAAAATACTCATTTTCTTCCTTTGGCTTTTGAGACAGAGTCTTGCTATGTAGTCTAGGCAGGCCTTGGGTGCACCGTGTGGCCCTCTGAGTGCTGGGATTGTGGTGTAGTGTGCACCACCGCACCCAGCTGAGAACAGCTCATTTAATCTGCTGATCATTTCTTGTGCAGCTCTTCCACGCCGCACAGGTCTTAGTAAAACTGGTTGACTTACTCTTGCAGTCCTGGGGATTGAACCCAGGGCCTTGCACGTCCTAGGCAGGGGCTCTACCACAAGCTCCACCCCAGCCTTTTATGGGTGCGGCTACTAAGAATGGAACTCCTGTCCTTGTGCTTGTGAGGCAGGCAGGCAGTGGAACCACTGAGCTAAATCCCCTGCCCAGCCCTTTTAGTTTTCTCTTGAGACAAAATCTTGCCAGGTTGCCCAGGTTGTCCTTGAACTTTCGACCCTCTTGCCTCAGCCACCTGTATACCCAGGGTTACAGCTGTGTGCCACGGTGCGTGGCTTGGTTTTCAGGGTTTAAAGTATCCGCTAACCAGACAGCACTGAGGTACTTTGCAACACACTGAGTGGTTTGAGGTGCAGATCGTCCAGTGCGCTTCCTGGGAACCTGCGAGGTTAGGTACAGCAGGGCTCAGGCCGGCCCATGGGCTATCCACACAGGTGGGCCCAGGCTTCTCTGGGTGTCCTCCTTCTGTTTGTGTTCTTTTTATGTCACACAAAGCTTTGTGTGCAGTGTGAAAATCTTCCATTATAAAGAAGCAGTACATTTCTGTATTAGCCTAACTGGAAGCTCGACCTCTGGAATGCGCACCCATGAAGGTGTTTAGGAGGCGTCTGATAAGGATCCCCATTTCCACTGTGGCACCCACATACTGTAAGAGTCTGTGCTTTTCTTTTTTAAATGAAATCAGGATGTTGGTGTACTGTTTTTTGAGACATGGTCTTACTGTGTAGCTCATGCTGGTCCTCAACTCTGTATCCCAATGAGGCTGGCCTCGAACTTGCAGGGACCCTCTTGCCTCAGCCTCCCGAGTGCTGGGATCATAGGCGTGTGCCACCGTTCCTAGCTATAATCCATTTTGGGTGATTTCGGTGTATGGTGTAATTGAAAGGTCTGGTTCCATTCTTTTGCACATTGATACTGTTTTGCCAGTACCATTTGTCAAGCCTATATTTTGCTGTTGTTTATTCTTTGGGAGAGCGTTTTGTTTGGCTTTAGTTTTTTGAGATGCGGTCTCTGGGCAGCTTAAGGTGATTCTCTCGCCTCGGCCTCCCAGGCCTGTGTCACACCTGGTTTATTTCCTTATTTTTAATTACTTAGTGGCACAGGAGATCAAATCAGGGCTTTGTGTTCACGGGGCAAAAGCTCTGCCACTGAGTCATCCCCACCCTTGGCGGGCTATGTTCTGGCAGTTGAATCCAAAATACAAGTCAGGCCCTGGTACAGTGTTGAGCATCTATAGTCTGCCTATGGGAGGCTGAGGCAGGAGGATCCTTTGTGCCCAGGAGTTGGAATCTAGCCTGGGTGACATAGCCAGACTGTCTGAAAAACCCGAACGACAACAGCTGAAGGGTCTGGCTGGGCTCTGCTGGTGTTCATCAGATCCCTTGGGGCAGAGAGGAACTGTGAGCCTGAGACTTCACAGACTCAGACAAAACCACCAAAGTGAGGCTGTGGGGTGAGGCTGCATCCCTGCTGACGAGGCCTCAAGTGCCCTGTAGGACACAGGAAGTCGCTCTCCCTGAGTGACCTCCCAGGAGTTTGAGGACAGCACCGGTCACCTGGACCTGGACACCTAAGGCGCCTGCACCCAGGCCAGGCCTGGCCACCCCGCAGGTAGGCCCGGGACATCCTGTCTGGTGCCACATGTGGCAGCGTGGCCTGGGCTTGGGAAGGCTGGAGACACCCAGCCCTGCTTCCCCCACCCCCAATCCACCTGTGGGCTGAGCTGCACTTTCTGACAGCTCGACCCTGTCTCAGAAACAAAGGGCCGACAGCCAGCTTGAGCCCATACTTTCAATAACAATAGAAATTAAAAGCACAGATTGACCAGAGAACCTTAAGAAGTTAGGACTTCCGCTGAGGTACCAGGAGGGGCGCCTCTGACTCAGGGCAGTAGCCCAACCCACCTGCCAAGATGATGCTGCCAGGCGGACGGAGGGCCCTGCAGGCCTTTTTCCAGGGTCTTCATGTCCCAGAGAACTGGACAAGACATACAGAAGAGGAAGCAAAAGTGTGCATTTATGGGAGGCAGAAAAGAAGTTCTGCAGACTAGAGCCAACTGGTGAGGCTCATAGCAGCCCCTAGGGGAAAGGAAATGGGTCTGTTGAACCTGAAATTCCAGGTTATCGCCTCATGCAAATAAGGCATTGGAACAGTGTCCTATCAGACCCTCAACCTTGAGGTTGCTATGTGTAAACCACCTATGAAAAAGTTCGCTTGGCTTCATGTTACATGTAAATGAAGGACCTGAAACTGTCTTTTGATTGGTTGTGCTTTTATGCAAATGAAGGGATGAAAAGAACACCTGATTGGTCTTGCACACAGCACCGGCTTCAAATGAGGATTGAAAATATCAAGTTTCTGACTCTAGACCTGAGTGAGGCAGAGACCTGGACCAGGGGTGGTGGGAGCTTCCCTCCTGCCTAGTCCCTTCTGTGATCACCATTCCAGCTGCTGGAAATGCTGAGAAAGAGGAGGGAAGAAACTCCCAGGACTCTCAAGCTGTCTCTCTCCACTCTTGAACCCGAGCAGTGCCAATGCCCTGCCTGCCTGGAGGGACTGTGCCTTTGGCACCTTCACCTAATGGGACCCCAACGTGAAGTGCCCCAGGGGCATGGTGGCGCACTCCTGTAATCCCAGCACTCGGGAGGTGAGGCAGGAGGATCTCTGTGAGTTAGAGACCAGCCTGGGCTACATAGTGAATTCCAGGTCAGTCTCAAGTACATAGTGAGACCCTGTCTCAAAAAACAAAAAAAAGGGACCCCAAAAGTTTGGAAATCAGATGCTGACAGTAGAAAGTCCATTGGAGCCGCTTGACACAGCTGAATTCCTAAAGAAATCTTTCTGAAAGTGAAGACCACATATGAATTCCAGCAGTCTCAAGTACATAGTGAGACCCTGTCTCAAAAAACAAAAAAAAGGGACCCCAAAAGTTTGGAAATCAGATGCTGACAGTAGAAAGTCCATTGGAGCCGCTTGACACAGCTGAATTCCTAAAGAAATCTTTCTGAAAGTGAAGACCACATCCCCGAAAGTCCTAACTTCCTGTGATGTATACAAAGTGTCCCACCCACAGGTCCACCTACCAGGTCAGAAACCCTATGATACAGTGGCCAGCACAAGTCCAGAGGCCCACCTGGTAGGGAGACGGGGGCAGAGGAAGTCCTGGCCACTCAGAACTTCCTGGAAAAGGACAAGCAGATGGCCAAGGAGAGGCAGGGTCTCCAGGGAGAGGGCAGCCTGACTGCGGGAGGAGCTGAGGGCCGGGAAAGGGTGCAGGAGGACCCACGTCCACACGATGTATTCCCAAGATCTCCTTTAGTGAAGTACAACTTTCTCAGCTCTCCAATGTGCACTGACAGAAGGAGAAAGGATTCTCTGCTGCCATCGATGCTGGCTTTGTCCAAGCATCATGGCGTTTTTGTGGGCTCCTGAAGTAATTGTTTCTTTCTTTTGGTACCAGGAATCGAACTCAAGACCTTGTGCTTGCCAGGCAGGTGCAGTGCCACTGAGCTACATACCTGGCCCCAGTAACAAATCTACCCAAAAAATGAAGTCTTGAGTACAGAACTCACGTCTAAAAATCAAGAAAAAAGCCCATTTCCCAATACTGATTGATATTTCCACAGAATAAGAGTAAGTGGAATGTCTTGCGGGCCCTTACGCTTGTAGGAGTAACGCTTTGGAAGGACTGGAATCGTTCCTGTTCATCTCACCCCAAGCCCGGTGGACGGCGGCTCAGCCTCGTCATAAACACATTGATTGGTAACTCGTAGTGTGTTTCCGTAGTGTGCACACAACAGGATGGGACAATTTGTGCTGCATGAAGCGGCAGCCTAGTAACAAACAGCATTTTATTATTCAAACGATCTCCCGATGTCAATATCAATGCTAATAAAAATACACGAGAGAATGCATCCCTGCAAAGCAGGTGTTGCTCTCTCGAAGGGTCCCCAGGCGGAGCAGCCTCTCGCACGCACAGGAAAGGATGCTGACGCCTCCCGGTAGACTGAGGCCAGGCCGACGTCTGCAGATGGAACCGGGAGACAGCGCTGTGGGGCAGTTGTCACCACCCACAGCACTGCCAGCACCTCTCCTCCCACGGGACTGGAACTCAAGTCCACAGAGAGGCCTGACTTACATCCAGACAGAGAAGACTTATGTTTCCACTGAGGTGGAGATGTTTTCCCTCTTTGTAGTATTTACAGTTTAAAAGAGAGAAAATCAAATCTTCCTGTTGATCAGAGTGTTTACGTGTCTGTCAGGGGTTGTGGGTGCTCTTGTGTTGTGTGGTTTTGTGTTATGTTTGTGGTCCTGGGGATCCAAGCCAGGGCTTTGGCACAGAGCTCATCCCCAGCCCTTTTGAAACTTTTCTATCCACATGTGCGACACGCCTGCTGTCCTGCTTTCCAAGTGCTGCTATGAGGTTTTCTGGGGCATCAGAGTAACCCAGAGGCACACGTGTCAGCATCGGGTTGGTAACGGCCACCCTTAGAGACAAAGATACAGAAAAGAGTTTGGCTGGAAGAAGGTTTAATAAGGAAGGGCATGCCATCATCAAAGACAAAGTCTGGGTTGTTATATTCAGGGAATAGTTACTTTCTTTCGTGGCTGTGTGTGGGGTGATTAAGAACATTACTTTTTCGCTGCAGTCAGATCACTTCCCGAGCACCTCTAGCTGGGTGAATCTGCTGGGAAAGTTCAGGCTGGGGCCTGCAGTCTTTAACAGGGAGAAGGCAAGCGGATTTCATACATTCATGAGAACTGAAGGAGGCTATTGCTCAGACACTAGCGGGCACCTGCTCACACAGATGTTTAGTCACAGGTGTGGACCGGGAGCCTGTGCCCAGGTCACGCAGACGAGGCCAGAGCCGCGGGGCTCACATGCAGGTGACCTGCGTCAGGCCGTCCTCTGGGTCACACTGCCCGTCGTCCAGCTGCCGGAGGGCGCTGTTGCCCCGGGCCGGGCTCCCCTCCTTGGCCCAGCCCTCGGGGGATGGGGACAGGGACGGGAGGCCGCCCTGGGCGGGGGGCCTGGCCTCCTGCGGTCGTTCTGGGCCAGGGCTCCTGCTGCTCGCCTCGCTCTGGTCCTCTATCCGCGCGAGCCGGCTGCCGCTCCTCTGCAACACAGGGTGGCCATGGGGTCAGAACTGGGCCTGGGCCTCGAGGCCCCAGAGCATTTCTGACAAGGACAGCACAGTGAGTTCCGAGGACAGGCTCCGTCCCCCACTGTCCTGGGCCCTCCCCAGAGGGACGTGGCTGGGGAGCCGGAGGACAAGGACAGCAGCAATCCTGCTAGGTCTCCGAGCCACAGGGACACAGGCAGGAGTTGCTCAGTGCTCAGCTGGCCTTGACTGGCTCTGCCACGGTGTGGCCTGGTGAGTCACCTGCAGAGCTCTCCCGGCTGCAGCACCCCTGGGGTGGCTCTGGGTTGAGAGGTGTGACTCGGGGAGGCTGAGGCAGAAGGGACACAGGAGAGGACTCGAGCGCCCCAAGGGGACAGTGGGCTCCTGAGTGACTTCACCCCTCGGCCTACTTAGCGCTGATGATGTGGCACACAGGGACAGGAGCAGAATTCCAGCCTAGGGAATGTACTGCTCTTGAGTTTGTCATTGGTACAAGCCAAATCAGTCTGTCTGTCTGTCTCTCTCTCTGTCTACTTCCCATCCGTCTTTCTTATTATATAAATGAGCCAGTGACTTATAAAACAATGCACAAAGGTCCCCAAAGAAAAGTCACCACCACAGCCTACTGGATTGTATATAAAGTTAAATAAAAATGGCCTAAATATTTTCAGAGAATCAAAAATCTGATATCTAATTCTAAGTAAAAGAGGCCATGAAGTAGCTGAATTTGGGTCCTATTTCTTCACAAATGCAACTCTGTGGCCTCAGTTAGTCAAAATCCCATCAAGCTGTGAACTGTGGTGATCTTTCCTGAAAAAACAATGACCATTTGTAACTATTATGAGGGGGTGGAGCCGGGCCTGGTGGTGCACACCGGTAATCCCAGCACTCAGGAGGCCGAGGCAGGAGGATCATGCTGAGTCCAAGGCCAGCCTGGGCTGCACAGTGAGTCCAAGGCCAGGCTGACTACACGAGAGACCCTGCCTCAGGACGGATCCTTCCTCTTACCTTGTGTGCCGGCCCCCAGCCCCCACTTGCTCTGGAGCCTCTTCCAGGATGGAACAGCTCGGCCCCTTATGTACTGCTTAGCTGGCTTTGCCAGTTTGGAAAACTTTAAAGTCTTCTAAAATGGGGTTTTCTTGATATAGATACAGTAAAAGAATTCCTTTTCAGTGATTATCTGATCCCTCTGCGGACCTTGCTTTGAAAGTCCCACTTTATTACCACGCAGATGCCCGGCCCTGGCCTTGCCCAGCTGGGCATTGGTGGACTGAGGTGACTCGGTGCAACATAGCATCTGGGCTGAGGGCAGAGGGCAGCCTGCAGGCACCCTCACTGATGGAGAGCCGGAGGGGGCGCTCTCCCCTGCCTTCCTAAGCTCAGGCGCTCCGTTTGCAGCAGGCCCAGGGGCTTCGACAGAGAAGCACAAACACCAAGTGGTTTGGGTAGAAGACCAGGAGCAGCTGCACACACGGGAAGTGAGCTGTGGGAAGGTGAGCACGCGGTCGCAGTGGCAAGGTTTGTCTTTGCATGGTCAAGCCGGTGGGAGCCGTGTCCTCTTCCTGTAGGGCAGAAGGCGATGCCTGCACAAGCAGGAACCTATTATTGTTACTATTATTGTGGTTGTTGTTTTGAGACAAGCCCTGGCTATGTAGTCCAAGCTGGCCTTGATCTCGAGTTGATCCTCCTGCCTCAGCCTCCCAAGTTCTGGGATTACAGATGTGTGTCACCACGCCTGGCTGGAAGTCTAAGGTTACCTTGAGGATGAGAAACTTATGCCCTATTTTGGCGGAAAAGAGGAGGCAGAGTTTCTCTTATGTCTGTTGTTTCTTAATCATCTACAGCTCA
Organism: Fukomys damarensis; assembly: GCF_012274545.1. Lineage (NCBI taxonomy): Eukaryota > Metazoa > Chordata > Mammalia > Rodentia > Bathyergidae > Fukomys > Fukomys damarensis. The sequence continues at coordinate 2,906,234 of NW_022900938.1, read as the reverse complement.
AAATACCATCACCCCAAAGTGACACATTGTGGAAAAGACTGGGCCCCCACAAGTGTCTCCGGGTGCCCGGGGACTGCCACAGCTCCCTGCCTACACCCTGAGTTCATCTCCCTCCTCCATGGCTGCCGCGTGGAATAGCAGTGAGAGGTGAAGGTGAGACGCTTTGGGGTCAGACCCCTTCCACGCCGGTCACTCACCTCCGGGGTCCGAGCCGCTACGCCTGGCAGCGCCGACCTCTGCAGGAAGACGACCTGCTTCGTGGCCAGGTTCCCCTCCCTGCAAGGTACAGCACAGGGTTCATTAGTGCACGACCCTCACACTCCTTCGACTGCTCTGCACCTGAATATCTATGAAATATGATGTCTGTAAGCTCAGCTGGAAAAAGAACGGAATCCTGTTACCGAGGAAAACCACCTACTGTGGAAACACTCCTGTAACCTCACCACGCTGACAGGACTCTGGTTCTCTTTGGGTGCTGGGGATGGAGCCCAGGGTCCCACCGCAGCCCCGTCCCCTCTGGCTCTTGTCACCACGCGTGCTCCTGTCTGTGCGGCCCAGGGTGTGGCCCACAGGCTGCTCTGGCCTCCGCTGTCCCCCGCTGCCCTCCCCCAGCCAGAGTGGAGGGCCGGGCAGATCCCTCCAAAGTGCCAGCTGCTCCGGGGTGAGAGCCCGGCCCCGTCCCTCACAGTCCAGTGCTGAGCACCAAGGACAGAGGAGCCTGGGGTTAGCACCTGCCTGCCAGTGGCCTGGACCCTTCCCTGAACTGGCCTGAGCACCTGCCGAGAGCCTGTGCTGCCTGAGGCCCACAGTGAGGAGGCAGCGGAAATGGGAGGTGTGGGCCGTGTCTCCCTCTTTACCCCAAACCCTGCACACCCTGCTCAGCTCCGTGCAGGGCACCTGTGCAACAAGGCCTTTCTCTTCCTCCTCCTCCTCCTCTCTTCTCTTTCTCTTTAAACCCAGGGCCTTCCCTCTGAGCTGCATCCCCAACCCTTTTCATTTATTTTGACTCGGGTCTCCCTGAGGGCCCAAGCCAGGCTGTTCACCCTCTCCTGCCTCAGCCTCCAGAGTACTGGGATGACAGGCACGCCACCAGGCCTGACTGCCGCAAGGTTTCCCAGCCCTCAGCTGAGCTGTCCCTCCTACGTGACTGAGTGCCACAGCCTTCGGTCTCCGCAGGGACACCCAGCTTTCTCAGCACCCAGGGGCAGCAGTGGGGTCCAGAGGTGCCCACACCCACCCTCACCTGGGGGAAGCTGGACCCTTCCCTGTCCCTCGGCCTCTGCCCCACGTGGCCTGGATTCCTTGCTGGGCTGAGTCCCAGCCTCCTCTGGCCGGGTTGGCAGCCTCCACAGACCCCATCCGTGGCCACGCCACCTCCCTTCCCAATTTCCCCCAGGCCGAGCTGGGAACATGAGTGCCGCTGGTTCCGATTTGGCTTTGGGGCCACTCCTGGAACCCACCTTCCCGGGGGACACACTGTGATCATATTTTTAACGGCTCTATACTCTAATATCTTGAAAGAATGCACATAGCAAAATATTTTAGGGTTTCCTTTACTTTTGTAAAATCAGGTTGTTTCTGGCTTCCTGATAGCGATGGATCTGCTGCTAAAGAAACGTGGCATCCGGTCTCCCTCTTAGGAATTAGTTCCTGGAGGTCAATTCTGAGTAGTGGAGTTATTGGGTTAAAATCAATCCGTTATTGATATGCACTGTCAGTTTGCCTTATCAGAAAACCCATAAAGAGATAAATGAGAGACCAGTGGGCTCAGCAGGGGGCTCTGTGTGCATCTCCAGCAGAGGGGCCGTTCACTTCCAGACCTCAGCGGCCAGTACCCGCGAAGCCCTTGCCAAGATCCCCGGCCTCGTGTTCTCAGTGTCTCTCAGTTACCACTTTCGTCACACAGAAGCCTCCACCCGCCCTCCCTGCAGCTGCTGTCCTATCCCGGTGGAAGCTGTGCTGAGACTCCGGCTGAGAGGTCTCCCTGGAGCACACACCACTGAAGAGCCGGTAATGGATGCCTAGAGCTGCCTAGAGCCCGCGGGGTTGTCTGCTGGCCAGCGTTGCTCTCTGCGCGTGTCCCCAGACTGGCTGTCTGGCAGGAAGGAGCTGGACGCGGTCACGGAAGGTGTCGCAGGCAGGGATGTGGGGGTCCAGGAGCCACTGCTGCCTCCGCAACAGGTCCCCACCCACGGCCCTCAGGGCACAGTGAGGGGCTCCGGCAAAGGGCCTGGCAGGGACAGTTAGCCCTTCGGCATGAAGGGAAGCACCTCTGAAAAGGCGGGGGTTTTTTTTGTGTGTGTGTGTGTGTGTGTGTGTGTGTGTGTGTGTGTGTGGTACTGGGGTGGAACTGGACCTCATGCTGAGCTGCACCTCCAGCTTGTATTTTTTCCTTTGAGACGGAGCTCTCTCTGTCAGTTTTGCAGGCTGGATTCCAGTTTGGAATCTTCCTGCCTCAGCCTCTGGGAGTGCTGGGATTATAGGCATGCACCACTGCCCTGGCTTTATGTCCTTCCTATGTGTGCTCCAGGTCACAAAAGTTATTTTAAAATAACATTTAATAGTGATATATAAGAGGGCTGGGGATGTAGCTCAGTGGCACGGCCCTGCCTTGAAAGCACGAGATCCTGAATTTGATCCCCGGTACCAAAATATAAAGTGAAATAAAATAGTGATGTATAAGAGAGACGCTGCATATTTATACCTGAATAAAGAAAAACCTTTTGAACTCACTATGCTGTTATGCTCCTCATGCACACGTGGAATTAGTCACACTCGCATGCTTTCCTCTTCTTACTCAGCCCTTGGTTCCTAGGTGCAGCCAAAGAGCCCACGTGAGAACCAAGGAGCCAGGCGTGGTGGTGCACACCTGTAATCCCAGCTCTCAGGAGGCAGAGGCAGGAGGGAAGCAGGCACTGTCCGGACCGGGCTGTGGGCGCCCCGACGGTGTCTGCCGTGGACACTTGTGTCTTAGTGAGACCCTGTCTCAATCAATCAATTGATCAATCACTAACCAAGGGGCAAGAGAGATCTGTTTCTCTGTTTCCCTACAGCAGAGGGCGCTAATGATCACCACAGTCCTCAGCGCCCTAGGCGGCCACCCAGCGAGGACTCAGGATGCAGGGCGCGAGCCCTGTCTACCAGCCCCCGGGACTCCACGCCTGGCACCTGCTCCCTCTGTGCTGCGGTCCCTGCCACCTGTCCATGCCTGTCCCCGCCTGTCCCCTTCTGTCGCCCACCGGCTCAGGCCCTCACATTTGACCCCAGGCCCCACACACAAGATCGGGCTCAGCTGGGGCTGCTTTGTCCCAGGGCCCTGACACCCCTCCCAGAAAGCCGTTTCCGGCTCCTTCGGCTAGAAGACAGAATCTTTAGGCTAATTTGTGTTTTTTATGACTTGTTTCATCTTATATGTTCATTCATCGCCACAGTTTATGGCATTTGTAACTCAAAGGTCGATGGGTAGCTTGGCAAGACTCTGTCTCAAAATTTAAAGAGAGAAAAGGCTGAGGATGTTGCTCAGGGGACCCTGGTTTAATCCCCGCCATGAAAGAGGCCCAGTCGTGCTCCCCGACCGGCCGCTGGACGCCGGGAACAGAAGTGCGAGCTCAGGGGCAGTGTCCCGGGGGGCTTTCCCCATGGGCTGCCCAGCCTGGGGCCCCATCTCAGAATCTCCGCTGTGTGCGATCTGACGGGTGGTCAGGCACCGCGGGAACAGTGTGGAAGGAACCACGGGTCCCGGTCCTCACCCACCCTCGCGCTGTGGAGCGTGTTGCTCAGTGTCCTCCCCAGCAAGCTGGGCTGCAGAGGCACAGCCCACAGGGTGGGTCACGACACTCGCGTTCAGGCCCATGCTTGTCAGCAGGCGGTCGACTGATGTCACTGTGACGTGTGCAGGGTGCGTCTCGTCCCAGCCCTCCCCTCTGCCTCCCCTTACCTGCCCTTTCCCATAGTGTGCAGCCTGCCTGTGCCACAGCCACAGAACCGGCCGACCGTGGACCCACACCTCAGAAACCGTGAGCCCAGATGGGCCCTTCCTGTCCCACGTCACCTCTCTCAGCTCCCTGGTCACTGGCTCAGAGCAGCCCAGCACCCTTTGCTTCTGGCCGGGTGAGGCCAAGAAGGTGGCAGGGGCAGGAGGAGCTGTCTGACTCAGTCACACCTGATAGCCATGGACAGGGGCCGTGGTTATTTCCTGCGTGCCAAAGAGGGCAAAGGAACACATCCAGGCTGAGGGGAAGGCAGAGCGCTTACTCAGAGGGTTTAATTGGCTTCTTTAAAAAACTAGTAAATAGGCCAAGTGTGGTGCTGCGCAACTGTAACCCCAGCCCTTGGGAGGCTGAGGCAGGAGGGTCACTGCCCGGCTACATAGTGGGACCTTGTCTCAAAACAGGAACAAAACAAATCAAAACAACACATAAATCAATGAGCCTTTTCCCTTCTGAGGAAAGCTAGATTCAGAGGGTGGGGACATGGTTCCTCAGGGGCCATACCTGTCGCGCCTCAGCACCGGTGTGGGCAGCACGTTGGTCAGCAGCCATCCGAACTCAGCCAGGGTGTGCAGCAGGGGGCCGTAGTCCGCCTTGATGGCAGTGCCCTGCTGGCCGAGGGACAGGGCTCAGGGCTGTGCGGGGCGTAGCAGGCAGTCGGGCCACCAGAGGCTGGGTCACTGCGCCCTTCTCTGCCCCAGCTATTCCTGCTCCCCAGGACCTGAGTGAGGGCTGAGACAACAGGTGGCGACCTGCTGTCCCGGGAAGCTGCCCTCGTCCCCACACCTCTCCCTGCTGCCCGCCCGGATGTCCGGCTTCCTTAGGCCCCCAGGGCCCCGGCCAGGACCTGATGGCGGGGAGGAGTCGCCTGGACCAGCCAGGCGGCCCCAGGGAGCACAGCCGAGGAGTGGATTCTGGAGACCGAGGGTGGTGCTTGTGGCCTGGGGGGTGGCCCAGCTGTGGCACTTTTGCCTGGAAGTGACTTCCTAAGGCTGGGAAAGGGCAGCTGGCTGCTGGAGGGCCACAGTTATTTTCACTTTTAGTCGGGAGTCCTGGTCTTGGGCAGAGAGCTCAGTGCCTGGAGATTCTGTCTGGGGTTAGAATCCTGAGTTCTTCTGGAGCCCATGGCCCTGCTGCTCCCGCCCTCACCCAACAAGGACGAGGGACTCTCACTCGGGACGCAGCTCCAAGCCCTGAGCAGGCGCCTGGGCCTGCGACTTGGAACTCACAGAGCCGAACCGAAAGCCGGGCCGGCCATCGCGCTGCTCACCTCGATGATCGTCCACTGCTCTACCACGATGGCGTCCTTCCCTTTCCTGGGAGAACCCGGAAGCCCAGAGCCTTCCTCCTCGTAGATAAAAAATCCCTCCAGAGATTTCGGCAAGTGGTCCCCTGTGGAGAGAAGGGCCAGGCAGGGCGGCTGCAGGTTTGAATGTCTCTGGACTCATGTCACCCAGGGGGGCGGACAGAAAGCAGTCAACTGAAACATCTGCTTTGCTGGATCCTGGCACCCTCCAGTCTCGGAAGGGCTCCTCTTCCTGTAAACGTAAAGCCGGGTTTATACCACTCTTCACCTGGAAACTAAATTTTGGTTTCTATTTTTTCTATGAAAATGTTAATTATATCATTATGAGAAACAACATAAAAATGTTTATTCCTTAGCTGGGCATGGTGATGCATGCCTATAATCCCAGCATTCAGGAGGCTGAGGCAGGAGAATCGCCTCCGGCTCCAGGCCAGACTGGACTACATAGCGAGACCGTGTCTCAAAATAAAACAAAAACAATTTCATTTGAAATTTGAGGTGTGAGGTCAAAATTAGTGTGAGGTGAGATCTTTAAACAGAACAATTCTTGATCTCAGCCATGCACTCCCCACCCCCACCCCATAAGTATTAACCGGAAAAACCTAAACAGAAGTCATTGTCCAAAGAATTCCTGCAGGGAAGGAAGTTTTAAGGGAAGAAGGGCCTCTGGGACTCTTTCTTGAGTCGCAGACAACAGCCAGCTTGCCTGCACCAAACTGGTTTTGTGGAAATTCTTTTATCTCCTGTGTTGCAACAGAAGACACGCTCTTCCCGGTCATGTGCTGGTGACACATTTTGGTTTTTATGTAGCACAAAGTCACATCAAAGTTTCTGTGGCTGCTAGTTCCCTAAATAACAAAGGCCTTCCAAGTTTCCAGATGATGTTTTAGGCTTGCGGATTTAAAAAGACAAAAGGAAATTTCAGTGTACTTTTCCGTTTTAATTTTCATTCACCTCTACTCTTTATATTTTCCTTTCATATATTAGGCAAGTATTCCACCCCTGCCCTACAGCAGTTCTTAGTTATTAGTTGTTTAGAGATAAGATCTTGCTGAATTGCCCAAGCGGGCCTTGAACTTGTGACTCTGGCCAAAGCCCGGTGAGCAGCAGGGATCCCCTCTTAGCGGGGTGTGAACTTCTAGAACAGATCATTCTTACTGCTTCTACTTTTTTCTTTTCTTGACGTTGTTCAAGGTTAGGGCCGTACGTCTCAAAGAACTGGCGTTTTCGGTGCGGTTCCCAGGACAGTACTGTTTCATACATCCCGGGTCTGCTTTTGTACTCCACCGCAGGACCGTCTGTGCCCGGGGTCCTTTGTAAAACCGTGGTCAGGCGCACGCCGCGCTCCGTGTCCTTCTGCTCTGTGAGGTGGTGACGGCTCCTGTCCGGGTGGGGACACCGCCTCCTCGGCACAGGTGTGTGGTAGGGTCTGCGCCCGAGAGCAGGGTGAGCAGGGGCTGTGCCCGCTGACCCAGGGTCCCCTGTCACGGTGCAGCCAGGAGCTGAACCCCAGGTCCCCCTGCCTGGGGCTCCCAGGGCCGCGCCAGCAGGCGGGCGTCCTGTGTCCTTGGGGACGTCCTGCTCACAGAGGGACGGCCAGCAAGGACCGGTGACCATGTGGCTTCCGCTTAGCTGAGTGGGAACCAGCGCCGGGCGGACCCCTGCTGTGGATGGGAACCCCGAGCCCATTCGCTCCCACGGACCCTGCTGTTCCCACAAAGACGACTCCAGCAACCCAGGATCCTGAGATGCCCCCCGCCCACGCGCCGAGTCCCTGAGCTCCTCCTGGGCCGGGCCTGGCCAGGCCTCGCTGGGGTCCATGCCCCTGGACACGTCCTGCTGTCGGGTGCATACCCCGAGCTGCGTGGCCGTCACTGAGGGCCGGGATGCAGGTGACAAACACCAGGAAGGCGCTCTTAGAGCTCACGTCTTTGCTCTTCCCTCTGACGTTCAGGGCCTTAGGCATCCTGGCTTTCAAAACTCCTGTCTCTCTTCATGCATTTTTTTTCTTCGTCTCCTTACTACCTCTTTTCTTTAAAAAATTTTTTTCCTGGTCTTTTGTGTGTGTGTGTGTGTGTGTGTGTGTACTGGGGATTGAACTCTAGTCTTTGCAGGTGCTGGAACCACTGAGCTAAACCTCTGGCCCTTTCCTGGTCTTTTTAAAAAAATATAGTCTCACTAAGTTTTCTAGACTGGCCTTGAACTCAAGATCCTCCTGCCTCAGCCTCCCCACTGCTGGGATAACAGGCATGCATCACTACGCCTGATACCCAGCTTTTCTTTTAACACAAAACCCTCTTTAAAAAAAAAAAATCAGAGAGGCATTTTGGGGAAATTTGTTGTTTTTCTGAGAGACAAGGATTGAGTATATATGCTGCTGTAAGTCAAGGACAAAGGCTGGAGAAAGGTAGAAGACAAAGAGAAAGAAAAGCCACCATCACCGTGGGAACCAAAGACGGCTTCTACACAATCCCAGGAAGAGTTGGGTGTCCCCGCCCTCGCACGGTGGCAAGAGCCGCACTGGGCTTACGTGATGCAGGCCGGGGAAATGGAGTTCTCCCAGCAGGCCCTGGGGCTGGTCCACACACAAAAGGGGTCCCTTCCCTCACCAGGGTTCAGGTGAGGCCTCCAGCCGCTGAGCTGTGTGCTGAGTGGCACCCATTTCCTCAGGTGTCATTTCTGTCCTTTCTGCCATGGAACTCGAGGGGTGAAACATTTTCACCAAGTTCCACACAAGGCTGGAGTCTTTATTTTTGTTTTGGTTTGGTTTTTTGAGACAGGGTCTCACTTTGTAGCCCGGGCAATCCTCCTGCCTCAGCCTCCCGAGTGCTGGGATTATAGGCATTCCCCACCAGAAAGTCTTTAGATTGAAATGTATCCATCATGTCAAACTTACCCTTCGGGGAATCCCAGCACACGAAGGAGTCGATCAAGGACAAGCCTTGCTTGTAATAAAACGTGGTCAGCTCCAGCCAGTCGGCATCCAGCGTGCTGAGGACAGCGCCCTTCCTCGTCACCTTCAGTGACATCACGCCCTCCTGGTAGCTCCAGCAGGCCTCGGCGTCCTCGAAGGCATTGAAGACCGCATACAGCCTGCTCTCTGGAGGAGGAAAGCGTGAGGTTAGGACTGCGGTGGTCGAGGGTTCTCAGAGCCCTAAGAACGATTCCCGTGCTGGTCCCATCCCATGAGCCAGTGGAGGGGACAGAGAAAGTGCCCGCCACGCCACCAGTCTCAGCACATTGCAGAAGGGGTGTGGGGGTCTGCGAGGACCAGTATCCCAGAAAAATACCCGCCGAGTATGTTTCCTGAAAACTTCGGTTCTTTAATGCACATCTGTATACCCATATTTTGCATTTTATTAGTGTCAGACGATATCAATTTATAAGTTGATTTTGTTTTGACGGTGCTAGGGTTCAAACCCAGGGCCTCAGGCATGCTATGCAAACACTGCCACTGAGCTGACCACCTCTAAGTTGACTTATCTTTTTTTTGGTACCGGAGATTGAACTCGGGACCTTCTGCTTGTGAGGCAGGCAGCAGCACCACTGAGCTACATCCCCAGCCCCTGTTGACTTATCTTTTGTTCAAAATTATGCCTTTGCAATCTAAGTAGCTATACATAACTTACTCACTTATTTTAACTACTGCATGGTATTCCAGGTAACAGTTCTCCTTTTGATAGACATATTTATTGTTTCCAGATATTTATTTATTTATCTTTTTGGTTTTTTGAAACAGTGTCTCACTACGTAGCCCAGGCTGGTCTTGAACTCGAAGTGACCCTCCTGCCTCAGCCTTCTGAGTGCTGGGGTTACATGTGTGCACCTCTGTGCCTGGCTTGTTTCCAGTTTTTCTAAACAAATATTTTCCATGTCTCCTTGGACATGTGTGAAGAGACTGGGGTACACATATGAACAGGGGATTGGCAAATTCTTATCCTGGGGCCCAGGGCCCACGGCAGTGAATGTGTTTCGGGAATCAGGGTCCCAGCTGCATCACAGACAAGGGCATTCAGGACCTGCAGGGTTCTGTGTGCACCCACAGCCCCTTCCTCCGTCCCAGTAAGAGCTTCTGCCGTGGGCAAGTCATTACTGCACACATGATTTAAAGTACTCAGAAGGTAGAATCCAGGACTCAGCTCGACGAAATGGGGTGCTGGGTGGGGCCTCTGTGGACCCCTGAGCGGACAGGAGCCCAGGCAGGCTTATGGGGCGGGGCTCAGCGCCTCCTGCAGGTCACCAGAGCCAGCCCCGGCTCAGTCCTCTCACAGCAGCCCCAGGGGTCCCCCCAGCACACCCTCTTCCTAAAGAAGCCGGGCGTCTGGCTCTGGAGCCCAGGCTGCTGCCTCGAAGGCAGACAGAGCCTCTGACGTTCGGTGACGGTGCTGTTCAGAACCAAGCCTGTGGCCGGTGTGGTGGCGCACGTCTGAAATCCCAGCACTCAGAAGGCTGAGGCAGGAGGATCACTGCAAGGTCGAGGTCCGCCTTGGATACACAGTGAGTTCAAGACCAGCCTGACCTACATAGTGAGACCCTGTCTAAAAATCAAAACCAAAACCAAGGCTGTAAAGGTGTTGGAAAGTCTGAGCAGCCCCAAATAAATGAATAACTCCTCTCAGTGGTGGCTTGGGAAAATCTGCACCTTGGTAACCAAGGACAAAGCCATCATCTAAAGTTACTTCTGGCCTCAGGCGCTGCTGCTGGAATAATTGCTCCATCGTGGAATGCTGTTTCAAACTCCAGCTGATGAGCAAAGAAAGCCAGCGAACCTCAAAGGTGACATGGCAGAGGCCCCTGAGAAAGCCTCACACAGCGTCCAGGACCACGATGAGCCGCACACGAGCTGGTACCAACACGCGGAAACCAACTGTCACCCCAGTAGCGCGTGGCTTGGGCCTGGAGACCGCTGAGCAGTCTCTGAAGCTGTGGCAAAATTTAAATGGGTTCTAGAACTCTCTCAGAGTCACTTTCCCAAACCATCCTCATCAAAAAGAAGACAATCGCGTAAGAGCCCAACGCGCAGGCGTGCTTGCTTCATCCTGACAAAGGAAAGTCAGAAGATGGACCCTTTCCTCGTTGTTCTGAGAGGGGTCTCATTCTTTTCCCCAGGCTGGACTTGAACTCATGGGCTCAAGCGATCCTCCTGCCTCAGCCTCAACCCAGCTTCATCATGTGGAGACCTGGGAACCCGCTAGTGGGGACTGTGGTCTGAAACTCCTCTGGGCTTCTTCCTGCTGTGGGGATTTTTAAAATCACGCAGTTTGTATGAATTTTAATCTTCATAATCTTTAGAAATTTACGTTGAGAAAACCTTCAAAAATGTATTTTGCTAAGTTGAAACTAGAACCGCGGTCTCTTTTTTTCATTTTGTTCGTTTTTGTTTTTGAGACAGGGTCTTTCTGTGGCACCCAGGCTGGCCTGGAACTCACCGCAGCCCTCCTGCCTCAGCCTCCTGAGCGGCTCTGTGCCCCGCACTCCTCTTGTCCCTCACCTTCTCCCTTCCTTGTGGAGGGGCCGGGGCTGCCGTCGCCCTCCTGACGGGACTGTTCTCCAGTGCCACCTTCTGACGCCAGCCCGCTGCCCGGCCAGCTGTCCTCCGGCTCCGCACCCGAGTCCCGCCTGGCCCCGTTGCAGCATGGGGGCGAGGTGTGGAGCTGCGGGGTGAAGCCCACGAACCTCATTCCTCTCCGGGCGGCCGCGTTGATCTGAGGGTCAGAGAGCAGAACGAAGCGTGAGTCCGCCTGCGGCCCGGTCACCTCCGCTCCAGGGCGCAGGCGCAGCCTTCCCAGTGGAGCAAGCTTAGAGCAGCCTGAGACCCCAGAGCCGCCCCACCAAGCATTCCTCGCTGCTGCGGAGATATCGTTTACTTATTTATTCATTCGACTGCATCTTATGTTTTCCCATCCCCCAACCCCTGCGTACAAAAGCGTCGTTTCCGTTCTTCCTTCTTGTGCCCCTTCTCCCTCCCCCGCCCTTGGTCTCCTTCCCACATCCCAATATCTATGACACATACTGGTCCTGATTTCCACGTTCAGTTGCTCACACCAGAGAAACAACATGGTACTGAAACGTGTGTCCCATTTATCTCACTAAGACTATGGCCTAAGGTCCGTCCATGTCAGTAGAAATCCTTCTTTATGGCAGAGTAGTACTCCCTGGTATAAACCCGCACATCTTTATCCATTCATAGGCGGATGGGCATCTGGGCTGATTCTGGGATCCAGCTGTTACAGACTGTGCACTGTCAACATAGGTGCACACATCCTGTCGGGAAGATACCAAGAAGAGGAATGGCTGGGTCAAATGGGCCTCTATTCCTAGTTCTTTGAGAGATCTCCACACTGATTTCCGCTGTGGTTGCCCCAGGCTGCACTCCCATCCACAGTGGAGCAGGGTTCCTTTTCCCCGTAGCTTCTCCACCACTAGTTACACGGTTATTTGGTTGATTTCTTGATAGCAGCCATTCTTTCTGGAGTGAGATGGAATCTCGGTGTTATTTTTATTGCATCTTTCAAATGACGAGTGATGTTGAATAGCTTTTCATGTATTTATTTGCTGTTTCTACTTCTTCATCTGAGAAGTGTCTACTTATCTCAGATGCCTTTTTTGCAATGGGTCTTTAAATTTGGAAGGGGGTCTGATTTTTTGAACCCTTTATATATTCTAGATAATAGTCCTTTATCTGAACAGCTGGTAAAAATTTTTTCCCACTCTGTGGTTTGTCTCTTCACTCTGATGGTGGTTTCTCTTGCTGTGCAAAAGCTTTTTTTTTTTTTGTACCAGGGATCGAACTTGGGTCCTTGCGCTTGTGAGGCAGGCCACCGAACCGCTGAGCTAAATCCCCGGCTGTGCAAAAGCTTTTTTTTTTTTTGTACCAGGGATCGAACTTGGGTCCTTGCGCTTGTGAGGCAGGCCACCGAACCGCTGAGCTAAATCCCCGGCTGTGCAAAAGCTTTTTAATAAGACGAGGTCCCAGTTATTGATTCTTTATAGTATTTCCTGTGTGGTCTGCATTTGTTCATGAAGTCTTTGCCTACTCCTGTGTCCTCAAGTGTTCTACCTATTCTCTCTTCCAGCAGATTTAGTGTTTCTATTTTGATGTTTAGATCTCTAAACCTTTCCCATTTTAAGTTAGTGTGTGATGAAAGATATGGGTCTAGTTTCAATCTTTAGGATGTGGAAAGCCAGTTTTCCCAGCACCATTTATTAAAGAGTGAAGGTGTTTGGCTCCTTTGTCAAAGATAAGGTGGCTGAGTGTGTCTGGAGTTGTTTCTGAATCCTCTAGTCTGTCCTATTGATCCTCAGGTCTGTTCTTTTGCTAGTGCCAGCTGTTTTTATCATAGTAGTTTTGTAGTATAATTTCAGGCCAGGGATTGTGATGCCTCTGGTCTTATCTTTGTTGCCCAGAATTGCCTTTGCTGTTCTAGGTCTCTTCTGGTTCCAAATGAATTTTAGGATGGTTTTTTCTGATTCTGTGAAATATGCTATTGGGATTTTGATTGGGCCTGCATTGAATCTGTATAACAATTCCGGAAGTCTGGTCATTTTCACTATCTTGGTTCTTCCTAGCCAAGAACAAGGGATATCTTTCCATTTTCTGATATCCTTTTCAATCTCCTGTTTCGGAGTACTGTAGTTCTCAATGTAGATGTCTTTTACTTCCTTCATTAGATTAATTTCTAGGTATTTCATTTTTGGGGATGTTATTGTGAAAGGGATTGTTTCTGTAATTTCTCTCTCTGTGAGACAGTTGACTTTGTATCCAGCTACACCACTGAATTTGGTTATCAAATATAAAAGTATTTTGGTGGAGTTTGGGGGTAAGAAGATATAATTTATTATTATTTTGGGGGTACCAGGGATCAAACTCGGGTCCGTGTACTTGTGAGGCAGGCGGTGGGACCACTGATCTAAATCTCTGGCCCAAGAAGATATAATTTAAATGCAGAAATCCTACACTAATGTTTGCATGGTGTCGATGAAGAAGTTAAAGATTAATTCTTCTTATTTTCTTGAGATGGGGCCTCACTCTGCTCTGCAGGCTGGGCTCAGAACCCTGGGCTCTGGTGACCTCCTGTCTCAGCCTCCCCGCCGCCATAGTGGTGGAAAGACCAGCTCCAGGCTTGGCGACGATGCATTGCAGCGGCCCAGCTCCCACCTGGTCCCGGCCCTCTCTGGGCTCCCTGTTGTGCCTTGGAGCGGTTGTCCCGTCTGGGCTGGATCCCACGCACACATCTGCCACTTTCACCTCTCAATCACACACCCTGCTCCAGCCGAAGGTGGCTTCTCCTCGCTCTGCCCCTTTTCTACCCGTGTCTCTCTCCTGCGCTTGCTCGGCGGTCCTTCTGTGTCTGATCCGGCTTCGTTGGCAGTGCTTGGTCCTTCTAGGTCGTAGGATCTAGGTGCTGGACTAAGTACTGCTCTAGCGACGTCCTTCCAGGTCACTGTGTGAGGCGCTCGGCCTCGGTGTTCTGAGCGCTGTCTGGTCGTAAGAACAGCTGCGGCGGGCCGGTGCTGGGACCGCACATTTACAGGCCCACGTGGGTAGAGACCACCTGCCAGCCTGGCTTTAAAGACGAAGGGAGGGCAGCGCCTGCCTCACTGCGGGAGCCCGCGATCCCCCTGGGCACCCGGAAAGCCAGGCACGGAGGGGGCCTCGCGGCGGCCCTCAGGCGGTGCAAAAGGCCGGGTTACCCTGACTGCTGCGGTCGCCCTGCTTCCCGTCTGGGATTTCTAACCGGTCCGGGAAGTCAGAGGCCAAGCGGGGCGCTGCAGGAGACCCACACAGGCCAAGTGAGCAGCTACCTTTGTGTTTTCACAAGAAGCTTTCTGGAAGTGATGGACTCATTCCCAGAAAAACATTACATTTCCCAGCACAGTAGTGGCAAACAGTGTGTGCGCTGTGTTTGTAAACAGCCGGCCCTAAAGACCGCTTCTCCCACCGCCTGAGCGGGGATTTTGTCTCCGGCCAAGGCCTCAGCAGCTCCCGCGTGAGCACAGCCAAGCTTTCCCACGGGGTTAAGGTGGGGAGCAATGCAGAAAGCAGAGAACAAGCTTCACTGTTTCTCACCCGACAGGAACTACCTCAGGTGTTAGGCTGTGGGCCTTTAAATAAATGCCAAAAGCCTGGAGATATGTCGCTACAAATAAACCCCAAACAGGAAATAAAAGCCTTCACCATGAAACCCTGTCACCCTGGATTATTTATGAATATGCCATTTTGCTGGTTTTAATCAGTCCTGTGAGTGTCCACCTTTATGAAGTCGACTTCTGTTGCGCAGTCTACTCTCTCCCTGGTCAGCGTCACACTCCAGGCCTGTAAAGTTTGTATGACACTGATAACCGCTGTCTCCTTCAAAGTCTTCCAGGTCCTGGAAACTTGGTTCACTGTTCACTGTTGATTAAATATCTCCGTATGAAAATGACCTTTTCTCTTTTCATAGCACTTCTTGGAATAGACGGCTAAGGAGGAGTTTGCTAGGTTCCAAAATTAAGCAGGGCTGAGGGTGCTTGTTTCCAAACTGGCCTTCAGGACCACTGGGCTGTGTATTACGAAGCCAGTTGCAATGCGGATGTGCACTTGCCTTGAAGCCCTCCCGACACTGGCTTTAGTCAGTTCAGTTGGGTGTCCAGTTTAGTAGTGGAGAGGTATTAATTCTCACTTTTTTTACACGAAGAATGGTTAGTTAGCATCTGCTGCCTGGTGTCTCATTAGTGTTTCTTTTTGCATCTGCAGCCCAGACCTCCAGTTTCAGACTGAAGTCACTGGTGTATTTATGTTCCCTTCCTTCGTGTTCTGTGGGGCCCCTTCCTGCAGGTGCTTCTTGCTTCTTCCTGAAGTTAACTTTTCTGGTGCACATTTATGTTTATGGCCTCAGACTCCCCAGTCTTCACATAACTCAGCGAGCTCACTCTTTCCGTTTCCTCTCAGGTTCCATTTTAAAGAGCCTTCCCACATCTTATCTAAAATGTGTGGAACCCGCTGCATTTTCTGCAGCATAGATGCCCACGTTCTCCATGTATCAAGGAGTGCTCATTCTGCTGTCTCTGTCTCTGTCTCTCTCTCTCTCTCTTTTGGTATCAAACTCAGGACTTTGTGTTTTGTTTTGTTTTTTTGGTACCTGGGATTGAACTCAGGTCCTTGCGCTTGCAAGGCAGACCACCGAACCGCTGAGCTAAATCCCCGGCCCAGGACTTTGTGTTTGTAAGGCAGGTGGTGGCACCACTGAGCTAAATCCCCAGCCCCTTCTGCTTTCTCTTATCGGGTTTATTATTATGTGAGTACCTCCATTATGTTTCATGGGTCTGCTTTTCTGGTGTGTGTGTGTGTGTGTGTGTGTGTGTGTGTGTGTGTGTGTGTGTGTGTGTGTAGTGTGTGTGTGTGTAGACAGGGTCACAA
Source organism: Fukomys damarensis (assembly GCF_012274545.1). NCBI lineage: Eukaryota > Metazoa > Chordata > Mammalia > Rodentia > Bathyergidae > Fukomys > Fukomys damarensis. Next base: position 2,890,540 of record NW_022900938.1, on the reverse strand, counting down.
TGTGTAGTCCAGGCTGGTCTTGAACTCATGGTGACCCTCCTGCCTCAGCCTCCCAAGTGCTGGGATTACAGGGGTGGGCCACCATGCCCAGCTCTGTTTTCTGTTTTTCAAGCAGTATAGTTTGGTATATGTGCTGCCAAAGCAAGCACCAAGCAGTATAAGTGTCTCAGTGTTTTAAAGTCGTGTAGACTAAGTCGTCTATCACTTCCTTATTCCTTTAAACATAAAGAGAAGAAACCGCGAAGAAGCCCTTTCCCAGCGGCATGGAAGTGCGCACCCCATACCTTCTGCGTCAGCTCCCTGGCGATGTCGCTGGCCTGCGCGTCCCCCGGGACGGGACACTCCTCGATGACCAGCCGCGGGCGCCTCTGTGAGCTGGGCGCTGCCAGGCACTTGGGGCTGCAACAGAGAGAACGGGTTCGTGGTGGTGACCACGGGCATGGGGCAGCTCGCAGGCCAGGCCGGGCCAGGAATCTCTACATTGTTTTCTGTTTCCATCAGCCCACATTTGCAGTGGGTCTGCTCACATGGCCCGCAGGGGGCTGGTTGGAGTCCACGGCACAGCTCGGCTCCCACGCCTCCCTCCTCTGTCCCGCCCGGCCACCCTGTCCCCTTCCAAGCTTTATTTGTTCCAGATGGCCCTAAGTTGTTATTTCAAGCCTGGTGGCTCTCTTCTCACAAAAAACACCAGAAGCACAGCCACTTCTGCTACCTTAAAGTTCCTCAATCCGAAGTTCTAGTAATTCAATCTCTAACCTCAAATGAAAGAGCTTCGTGTCTGTCGTTTTAATAAAAGCGAGCAGAAATGATTCTGGGTCTCTGCTGCACCTCACAGACGCGCGGAAGCACAGGTGATCACCCTGGCTGCGAGAGGAGCACCATCCTTTCCCTTTTCCTCTTTTCCTCCTTGCTTGTTCATTCTTAGCCTGGCCAGGGCACGGCTATGGAGCGGTGCTGACGCAGAAGGTCACTCGTTTGCACACAGCTTGTGAGGGCTGTGGGTCGGCAGCACTGCTAATGCAGGTTTGCCCAGTGACCCTGATCTGCTCAGGACCCGAGGGGACCCCAAGACCGGGGCACAGGACACGGGTGAGCAGGCACTGCCCGCCGCCGGACTTACAGTGCACTCAGCAGTTTTGTTTTGTTTGGGTATTTTGGTTTTTGAGACAGGCTGGTCTTGAGCTCACTATATAGCCAGGCTGACCCGGAATTTCCAGGGATCTTCCTGCCTCGGCCTCCAGAGTGCTGGGACTGCAGTTGTGTGCCACGATGACTGGCCCACTGGGGTTTTTCTTCTTCTCCTCCCTCTCCCTCCCCTGCCTCCTCTTATTTAAAAAGTTTTTATTTTCTGTGGCTCTGGGGATCAAACCTAGGACCTGGGGCAGGCTAGGCTACCACTTTAGCACTGGACCACACCCTCAGCCACACCTGTGAACACACATCCAGCGCCCTCTGAATCCTCCAGTTTTCCTGATTCCTCACTGTTTTCCTCCCATTCATTTGCTATTGGCCCTTTCACAGTTACGTGATTGTTGCTGTTTACTCTAAAGACAGAACAGTTCTTTCTGATCTTTGAGATGTTTTAGTAGAGTTGCATAAAAAAAAGAAAAAGAAAAAGAAAAAGAAAAAAGAAAAGAAAAATACGATGTGTTAACCAGAGTGCTGTTTGGTTATTTTCATTCTTCTCTGGAAAAAGCAACAGCATTTTACCATAAAAGCTGTCAAATATGCTCCTAGGCATTCAAAAGTGATTGCAATATTGTTTAGAAAAGCAGCTATCAATTTTTAAAAAGAGCTGGGTGTGGTGGCACTTGCAGTGATCTCAGCTCTCAGGGAGGCTGAGGCAGGAGGGTTGAAAGTTCCAGGCCAGCCTGGGCAGCTCAGTGAGACCTTGCCTCCTGTTGCGCAGGGCAGAGGACTTGGTGAGTGCGCCGTGGGGGAGGCTGACTAAATGAGTGTGGAGTTTGCTCCCTGTGCGGGTGGGCTGGTTCGGCTGTGTTTTAAGGGCAAGAGGACGCTGCGCTGTCCCTCGCTGGCCGGGCGAGCTGAGCCGCAGGTCCCCGC
>NW_022900938.1:2886796-2888160 GCF_012274545.1 Fukomys damarensis | reverse complement strand
CGCACTGCTCACCTGGCTTTGGGCCGCAGCAGCACCGCGCGGTACAGGTGACTCGCCGGCAGGGGTCCCCGCGAGCCCGCGGGGTGCAGGATGGGGTGCAGGGCCCCCAGCACGTAGCCCTGGAGGTAATAGTCCTCCACTTCGGCTGCTATGTCCACGACCGAGTTGATCCTGATCATCTCCGGGCTTGACGGGGCTGAGAGCAGAAGCAGAGATAGCGGCACGTTACTTCCGTGCACGCGTGATGACACCCGCGCTGGTCCCACGCGCGCCACGCCGGCCTTGTGGTCTCCTCATGGCGAGCGACTGGGCGCAGGCGCTGTCTCTGAGCTACAGCCCCAACCCTTTCTATTGTATGATTTTGACACAAGGTCTCACTAAGTGGCCCAGGCTGGCCTCAGACTTGTGATCCTTCTGCCTCAGCCTCCCAGTAGCTGGGATTATACACAAAAGCAAGACCGATCTCAGGAACTGGTGGGCGTGTGATATTACCAATGTAGTAAAGCAGAGAAACAACGCTTACGTGGTTTGTTTTGTTTTTACCCCAAGGAAGACAGTTTTATTTTTCATGATTCCAAGTGCTTGCATTTCTACTAAAGTATAACAATGACCCATAAAAGAAATATCAATTTGAAGAACCAACTGTTTTTATGACCCTGAAAAAGATGAGGTGCATAATTTCTTAAAAATAAAATTGATGAGGCCGGGAATGTAGCTCAGTGGCCCAGCACCTGCATGGCAAACGCAAGGCCCCCAGTATGACTCTCGGTACTAAAAACACTCTGCTGCTGCACAGAGGCTTCCGAAGTGGAGGAAACCGTCTTGGGCTTGGAACCTCACCCAATACACCACTGCCAAATCCAGCGTCACAGAGCCGCCCTCTGTGTTTTATTCTAAGATAAAACTTTTAGGTCTCACATCTAGGTCAAAGATTTTTTAACTTTTGGTTTAAAGCTTGGAGAAGATCAAGGTGTGACTTTCTTTGTAAAAAATTGTTAAACTTGTAATTATTTATTTATTTGTATATGATTGCAATACAAATTGGTATACAGATTTAATGCAATCCCAATCAAAATACGGACAGCATTCTTTCAGAATCGGGGAAGACAGTCCTGAAAGTCACACGGAATCAGAGGAGACTCGGGATAGCCAGAGCAGCCCTGGTGACAAGAGCGCGGCAGGAGGCACCACGATCCCTAACTTGAAGCTGCAGCGCTAAGGACAGCACGGTCGTGGCACTAACAGACTGTGCGGCTCAGAGGAACAACACACAAGACGCAGACGCACTCGCAGGCTCAGGCAGCTCCCGGATCTCTGGCGAGCCGGCCACACGCAGGCCGGCAGGACGGCTTCTGGGTCCCGTG
>NW_022900938.1:2876168-2886625 GCF_012274545.1 Fukomys damarensis | reverse complement strand
GTGGACCCTAGAGCCCTAACTGTGAACACAGAAGACCTGAATCTAGGGCAGAGAAATCGCGTCACTTTCTTTCCTCCCCCAGCAGACACTGCAGCTCCCACCCAGCTCCAGGTTCAGGCCCAGCAGTGCCGAACCCTCCCGAGTGGTGAAGGGCCCGGATGTCTCCATTTCGCACGTGATTTCCTTCTGTAATGTGAGAGAGGCGTAAGGAGGCTTTTATGTTTGGAATCTCCTAAAAGTTGCTTTTTTATGTGTGAGAAAATTGAAAAGGGAGAGAATTAAATCTGAATCGATGGATGGGAAAATATGGCTTATTGAAAACACTCCATTTTCCATACAATTTTACATTAAGAAAGAAAAATAAAAAACAAAGACCACCCCTACTTAGCACAACGCAGTCCAAATGTTTGCGACCAATGGTTTATGGAAATAGTTCAGTTGAAATCATTTTTAAAGGCAAAAATCAAAATTAAAACAGCTTTTGATGATTCCCTTCACAACATTAGCTGGCAGATCTCCTGTGGGACAGGTTAGAGTGTTCCACAGGACGCATTTGGAATTTAGTGATTTCCACGGTACTGACTTAAAAAATGGTATGAAGCTGACTGCAAGGGAACTGGTGATTTCAAATTAAAATGAAGCTAAAGTGAAAGTACATCACCACTGGCTTCTGTCACCACAGCGCCGCAGACTGAATGGAGATTGTTCTGGAGAACAAAGCTCCAGAACTCTGAAGTGCCCTTCACTTTGGGTCAGCGTCCTGGGCGGAGTGGAGGTGCCATCTGCCCCACGGAGTCTTCGGTTGCATCCACACACTGAGCTGGAAGCCGGAGTAGGAGGTTTCCGCGGCGCCTGACTGAACGCCATCATGTGCCGACTTCATGTCCTCTGAGCGGTTCACTGACCACATTTTGGATGGAGCCCATGGACAATTTCTCAGTCCGCTCTTTAGGGCCAATCCATAGCTGGCTTTGTTCTCACTTGAAGGTGAGTCTTCAAGACTGACTGTACCTGCGGGGCAAAGGTACCCCTGGCAGGCACTCCCGGAACCCTAACGGAGGCATCACACCTTCCGGGTTTTCCTTTATCCAACACCTTCCTGTGTTGTTTCTGCCTTGTTCTCTCTGGCCGTGGCATCATCCCGTCTCTGGGTGTGTTGACTGCGAAAACGCCATTTGTCGTGGTGCTGACCACCACGAGCCTGGCCCCACTGGTTGCTTTGATTTCCCTCAGCTGCTTATGCTGGGGGGCGAGCCCCTGCTTCAGGACCCTCTGCATGGCAGGCGGGAGACCTGTGATGGGCTTCAGCTCAGAACCTGTGCCGTCCAGGAGAACCTTCACGTCGTGCGTGGTCTTCTTCCCCATGATCTTCAGGTCCACCGGCTCCAGCTCCCTGCCTGCGCCGCTGCCCGCCGCCCTTGCTGACGGAGGCCCGGGCCAGGGCTGTCTGCAGGCTGCCTCAAGCGTCACAGGGGTCCTGGGCCACGGCCCCCGCAGTGGCTTCGGCCGCCTCGCCATTGAGGGGCCATGTGGCCGCCTTGGTGACCACCGTCTTGGCCTCCGTGTCCATGTCTGAGTCTTCCACGCCGCCTGGGGCCCCGGCCACCGCCCTGATGATCGTGTACAATGCCACTGCTCAGAGGCTGTTGGGAAGAAGCCAGCGGACTCCAAAAAGAACCTGTTGCATAGGAAAAAAAATTCTAAGGGACAACAGAAGGTCGTAGTTTACTTGGTGTGTCCCTCCTCATGCCCATACAGTAATGGTGTGTTCCAGTCAGGGCGTCTCAAATCGACAGAAGACGGCAACTTAGCAAGAAGTGGCTGTGTGTGCACCGGCTAAGAGAATTAAGGGTGCAAGAGCCCCTGGTTTGGTCCAAAGATGAAAAACTGACGAGGATGAAGTCTATATATTGTTTTTCCTTGAGTTTAAAGCACAGCATGAGAGACTGGTTTAAGTCACATTCTCTGAGAGGCTCTGTGCACTAACAGCAGATCCCAGGCAACCCTGGGCCACCTGAAAGACACTGCTCTTGGGTGCCCGCACTTGGCCCGGGGACAGCCCTGCACCAGCACAGCCACTGTGTGATGGCGACACCGGTGCCTGCCCAGGACCTGCTCTGCCCGCCCACGGGAATCGGGCAACGCTGGCCCAGAGCTGCCCAGGGAGCACCGGGGACGGGGCAGAGGCTTGGGTTGCACATGGGCCGGACGGACAGCAAGCGGGGGTCACAGGGGACCTGATTCAGAGAGAGGGGCGCCGTGGCTTCTCCCAGCCACTGCTGGCTCACGGTGCAGATGCGGGAGGACGTGGCGGGCAGTGCATTACCCTCAAAAGCTCGAAGCGTGCTGCTTCTCTCTGCCCAGGGAGGAGGACGGCCACCAGTCCGCTCCTCCTGGGAACAGGGGCTGGTCCCAGAGTCACCTCGCTTTGCAGGTGAGGCGACTGAGGCACACAGGGTGGAGAATCCCAGGGCTGTGTGGCCAGCTTGTCACTCTCCAGCCTGCCCTTCTCACGCTGTCCAAGTCCCCGCCATGTCCACGGGGCTGGACGCGTGTCCAAAGGCACAGCCCACAGAAGGGAGAACTTGTTTATTTCTTCTTCTGAAAGAACGACTGTTTTTTCTCTCTTAAAAGAGTGCAGACACGTCGTGTCCGACTCCCACGACAACTGTGTCACTATGCGCCGTGGACTTGAGCCCAGGACGCCCGCACAGCACCTAGAGCAGGGACCTCCACTGTGCTGTGCCGTTCGTTTCCTGCCTTCAGTGGCTTCCGTCCCTTTTGCTGTTATCCTGTCCTGGCCACTCCTGACCAAGCTCCACCAGCTGCCGTGGCGTCGGAGGGGAGGTGTCCTGGTTGGCCTTCCACGCGCTGTCAGGCTTCCACCCGTGGGCAGCCCACACGCTGGGTGCCTTGCGGCCAGTTCTCCTCAGCAATCAGCCAACCTGCAGCCCAGCGTCTGGCAGGTGGCAGGAGCCGGCAGCATTTACCAAGTTCTTCACACTAAGAGTGTCTGCAAGACAGCTCTCCACTTACCATAAACGATTTCGCTTTTAGATTCATATGATGATGCTGATTCTTTTTTAGTAACTTTCTTTTGCATAAAATTAAAAGAAATTTTGAAGGTGCAGGAAGGACAGGTAGAGCCTGGCTGTGGCCCTGGTGTCAGAGTGTGTGTAGGTGACAGCAGCTCCAGAAGGGCCCTTGGGGCTGGGAGAGGTCTGTGCCTTTCTTACAGAACAGCAGGGGTGTTTCGAGTGCTCCTCCTGTCGGGTGATGGAGTATCTGAGTAGTAGATTGTTCAGGTTGCTGACAGTCTGCCTTCTGGTTAAGCAGAACAAACATCTCTTTCACTTTTTTGCCATTTCTGTTTATCATACAGATATTCTGTTTTGGTGTAATGCTTTTTTGTTTATCTATTTTGAGACAGGGTCTGGTTTTGCTATGTAGTTCACTCTGTAGCCCAAGCTGGCCTTGAACTCATGGCAATCCTCCTGCCTCAGCCTCCTGAGTGCTGGGACTACAGGTGTATTCTTTTACACGGGCTTACTGGAGCCCCTTCTGCAGGCCACCTGCGCCTTGGCGGCAGTTCCCATGTGCCAACCTCCCCACGGCTGGCTCTGTGCCCCACCCACAGCCTCCTCTATGCACCCACAGAGGCACCTTGGGCCTGGCTCAGAGCACGTGGACACCAGTGACACGTGTGTCCCTTGGTGTGTGGCCCCAGGAAGAGTTGAAAGAGAAGCTGCACCGAGAGGGAAGTCACTGCTGGTTTAAGAAGTCTCCAGGGATCCAGGCATGGAGGCACACACTGTCTGTCACCTAGCACTCGGGAGGCTGAGGCAGGAGGATTGTGACTTTGAGACCCTGTCTCAAAGAAAAACACAAGCAGAACAAAACAGAAATTTCCAGAATAAGATGGTGGTAGGGATTTGGATCTATTACAAAATCAAGCCAACCCAAGAACTCTAAGCAGAGGACCTGGCCTGCACTTTCCGGCAGAGGTCCCCTGACTGAGAGACCAGGCTGACACCACAAGGAAGTGGGCTCCTCAGCAGAGTCCTGGGACCTCTCAGAGCCTCATCCTGACTGTGGGGCCCAGCCCCGGGTGCAGCCAGCAATTCTTAGAACCCCCTGTTATGGGTTTAATATGCAGTGACCCCAAAGACCCGCACATGGAGGCAGCAGGGTTCAGAGGGGCCTGGACTACTGGGCACCAACCCCATCAGCAGGAGGCAGCCCAGGGGAGGAGGGAGGTCGCTGGCACCTTTCTGAAGGGTAGAGCTCATCCTGGTACCTTCCCCTGTCTGTCTCTGTGCTTCCTGGCTGCTGTGAGGCGAGTTGCTTTCCTATGACAGGGTCTTCTGTGGTAATATTTCTTTCTTCTTTCTTTCTTTCTTTCTTTCTTTCTTTCTTTCTTTCTTTCTTTCTTTCTTTCTTTCTTTCTTTCTTTATTTCCTTTCTCTTTCTTTCTTTCTTTCTTTGTTTTTATGGTACTGTGATCGAACTTGGGTCCTTGCACTTGCAAGACAGGCAGCAGGACCAGTGAGCTAATTCCCTGGCCCTGTGGTGATATTTCTGCCTCACCACAGGCCTAGAAGCCATGGAGTTGGCCAACCATGGACCAAATCTCTGAAACCATGAGCCATAGTAATCTTTCCTTCTTAAAATTTGGAGTATTTGTCACGGTGACAGAAAGCTGACAAATACACCCCCAAATCTAGAGTCTTCTTTAATAGTTCCTAGTTTCTAAAAATGATAATGAATTCAAATATCTTAACACTGGGCACTGTGAATGTTAGGGACCTGATGCTGCCATCACAGGCTGCATTTTCCTGGTGCTTCTTGGCTCTTAAAGACCTCCTGCTCTTATCTTTGGTTTTCCTTCCCCCCCAAGGCCACAGAGGTCTGGAGAGGTTAAACCTGTTTCTCCAGGACCGAACCCATAAAGGTCAACCTGGCCTGTGATAGGTTAAAGGTAGCCCACTCCTCATAAGTAAGCAACAGCCCAGCCCAAAACTGATAAGAGGACCTTCCTGTCTTTGCTCTTCTCTTCCCTCTCTCCTCTCTCCCTGACCTGCCTCCCTAATAAGTCTCCCACTGGACCTCTCGGTGTGTGGCCTGGTTGTTGAGCGTCTCTGTGCCTCTACAGTGAGCAGCCCTGTGAAGACAGCCGGTGTCTCATTGGTTTGTGACTCCACCTTGGGTCACGCCAGGGATTCTCTGGGTCAGAACCTGCCCAGGCCCAGGCCGGCCACCTAAGCCACCTATGCTGGAGCCAGCTGCCCTGGACACAGGCACCTGAATCCGATTCTCCCTTACCAGTGGGCTGGGGAAGAGGCTCGGTGATTAATAATTTGTCCTTGATGGGACTTGTGTGAGAAAAGATGCTGGGCCTTGCTGGAAACAAGCCATTGCCATTCAAGGAGGGCAGGCCCGCCGGAGAAGAGGGGCCGGGGTGCCGAGAACCTGCCTTCCTGTAACCCCAGACACTGGTAATGGATGAATCCTGCGGCAGGGAGGCCCTAGGGGTCAGGGGCGCTGCAGACGAAGGGAGGAAGCTGTGCTCCAGTGAACGACCAGGCTAGCACCATGCGGCCTGTCCAGGCTGGCTCGGCCCGGCGGGCATCCTCACCCAGGCCCAGGCCCCTTCCCACCGAGCATGGGAAATTAGGGGGTGTGGAGGTTCGGGCTGGAATCCGAACAGCTGCTCCCATGCGACAGTTCTCTCCGTTCTCTGAGACGGGAACAAATGGCGTTGTTCACGGCGCCGAGGGGTAGAGCTGGTTACTCTTACAGTAAAGCTACAGGGTTTGTAGAAGCTTTAGTGTATCTCCCAGGGCCATTGTTAGGAACTGGGAAACAGTTTTGCAATTGCCTTGACAACGATACAAATGCAAAGTGGGTTTTTATTATTAAAATTTAAACATGTCAAAGGTTAAGCAACAGTTTCTCATTCATCTTTACAGTTTCTAAATAAAATATCCATAGACTTTAAAATTTTTTTTTTTTTGGCCCTGGCTCTCTTTTGATTTAGAATTTTTGTATTGTTTTGAATTTTTATTAGGACACGTTTGCAGTACATAATGATTACATTCACAGTGGGGAGGAGTTGGTGCGTGTGCAAAACACATCTTAATTCTTTTTACTTCCCCTTCCCCTCCCCTCTCTCCTTCTTGCACTTTATTTATTATGCATGTTTGTGATACAGAACAGCGATGTTTGCTTTTGGGGACTGCACATGCATATAACAATCTTGATCATTTTCAATTCCTTTATCTTCCTCTCCTTTCCCCACCCCTTACTCCTCCAAAAGTCTAATTTCTAGTTCCTTATTGCCTCTCCTATTATTCTATTCTAGCCTTGTTTAGATTTCTCACATAAGAGAAAGCATGCACGATTCCACGTTCCGAGTCTGCCTCATGATTCTCAGTGTGGTGGTCTCGAGGTCCTCCCGTCTGCCTGCACGTGACGTGGTTTCATTCTTCTTTACAGTGGGTTAACGTTCCCTTCTGTCTGTAAATCCCACAGTTTCTGTTTCCATCCACCTGCTGACAGGCACCTAGGCTATTGGCAGAGCTTAGCTGTTTTGAATTGTGCCATTAAAACGTGGGCAGGGTGATGTATCACTGTAGTACTCTGTTTACTTCTGTCAGGAGCGAGAGAGGGAGGGGGACACAGGGAGGGAGGGGCGGGGTCAGTGGCACTGGTAGTGTTCGGAGGGTCCATCATGCTGGCTTCTATGGGGGTGTACTAGGTGACGCGCCCACGGGCAGTGTGGGAGGGTTCCTCTCCTGTCTCCCCGCTTTCCTTTTTCTGTTGTGTTCTGGATGAAGGAGTAAGACTGAATCTCAAAATAGTGTTGATTTTCATTTTCCTAATGGCTAAACAGGCCAACCTGTTCTCATCTATTTTTTGTTCATTTGTACTTCTTTTGACCTGTGTCTGTTCAGTTCTCTTACTCATTTGTTGATTCTGTCATTTGTTCTGGGCTCTTTATATATTCTAGATATTAATCTATCTGAAGAGTAGCTGGTGAAAACCGTCTCCCATTCTGTAGGTTTCTCTTCACTTTGTTATTTGCTTCCTCTGTTGTAGTAAACTCTTTAATTTGATGTAATCTCATTCATTGATTTTTGATATTATTTCCTATGCTTTTGGAGACCTATTTGGGAAATCTCCCGCTACCTACAGCTTCAAGTGTTTCCACCGGTGCCTTCAGTGGTTTCAAAGATTCTGCTTTTCCATCCAGGCCTTTGGTCCCATTTGGATTTTAGTGTAGGGGACGAGGTGGGGCCCAGCACCCACCTGCAAGTGGACACCAGCCTCCCTGAGCCTCTCTTTTCCCTGGCGCGTGTTTTTGGCCCCTTTGTCAAAATCAGATTGGGGTTGCTCTCTCATTTTCTGCTCTGCTCCTTGGAACATGGCAGCGCAGTGACGCCTCCAGCTTTGCTCAGGAGCGCTCTTCTTATTCTGGGTCTCTTCTGATTTCAAATGAAGTTTAGGACTTTTTCTAGTTCTTTGGAGAATGTTGTTTGTATTTCAATAAGGACTACATCACGTTTGATAACATTGCCATTTACACAGTATTAGTACTTCTGGTCAAAGACAAGGGAGGTCTTTGCATCCTCTAATGTCCCCTTCACTTTCTTCGGGGTTCTGTACTTATCATTATCGATGACTTTCTCCTCCTTGGTTAGGCTAAATCCTAAACATTTAAGTTTTTTGGTGCAAATGTGAATGAAACTGCTTTCCTTATATTTTTCTCAGTGAGTTCATGATGCTATTGATGGCCGTGTGTTGATTTTGTATCCTGCTACTTTTCTAAAATTGTGAGATCTAAAAGTCTTCTGGAAAATATAAGTCTTCTGGTGGAGTTTTTGTCTTTGATGTAAAGGATCATTTTATCTACAAATGTGATGATCTGACTTCTTTTTCTGTTTGTCTCCCTTTTGTTTCCTTCTCTTGCCTGACCGCTCTTGCTGAAGTTTGGAGTACTGTACTAAACAGGAGAGGTGAGAGTGGACATCCTTGTCTCATGCCTGATTTTAGAGGAAAAGCTTTTGGTTTTCCTCACGCAGGATGATTTAGGGCCTGGGTTTGTCACATATGGCTTTTATCAGTGTGAGGTTAGAGCCTTATATACCTATTTTCCTTTCTTTTTGGGGGGTGGTGCCGGGGATTGAACTCGGGACTTTGTGCTTGCAAGGTAGGCAGCGGCATCACTGAGCTGAATCCCCAGCTCCCTATTTTTTTCTTTCCTTTCTTTGCTTGTTTGTGAGACAAGGTCTTACTATGTAGTCCAGGCTGCCCTTGAACTCATGGCAGTCTCCCGCCTCAGCCTCTCTGCTGGGGTGATAGGCATGTACCACCACGCCTGGTCCCTATTTTCATCAGGGTTTTTATCATGAAAGATTGTTGGACTTTGCTGAAGACTTTCTCTGTGTCTGTTGAGATGATCAGTGGGACTTTTGTCCTGGATTCTCTTTATGCAGTGAGTCACACTGACTGACGTAGGTGTGCTGAGCCGTCCTTACCTTCCTGGGATGAGACTGTGCTGTAGGATGATTCTAATGAGCTGCTGAATTCTGTTTGCAAGAACTTATTGAGGATCTTTTTGCACACATGTTCACCAAGATTCTGGCCTGTAGTTTTCTTTTGTTCTTGGATCCTTGTCCAGTTTTGGTATCAGGGTAATGCTGGCTTCACGGAAAAGTTCTAGAAGCATCCCTTCTTTTTCTATTACATGGAAGAGTTTGGGGGGTAGTCATGTTAGCTCTTTTCTAAAGCCCTGGGAGAATTAGGGGTAAAGCTCACCAGGTCCCAGGCTTTTCTTAGTTGATAGAGTGTTTATTACTACATCAACCTCATTTCTTGTTATTGATCTGTTCATTTTTTTTATACCTTACTTCAATTTTGGTAGGTTGTATATATCTAGGGACCTATCCATTTCTTCAGGACTATCTAATATATTGGAATATAAATTTTCAAAATAATTTCTAGTAGTTCTGTAGACTGATGATGTCTGTTGTGACTTCACCTTTTGCATCTCTAATTTTGTTAATTTGGGCCTTGTCTGTTGTTCTCTCTTTTTCTTTTTTTTGACACAGAGTCTCACTTTGTAGCTCAGGCTGGCTCTGAACTCACTATGTAGCCCAGGCTGGCCTCCAACTTTTGGAGATAGGTATGCACCACCACGCCTGGCTTTGTCTCTGTTGTTTTGGTAAGTTTGGCTAAGAGTTTATTAATGTTGCTTAGCTTTTCAAAGAAAAACTCTTCGATTCATTGATCCTTTGTATTTTTTATTTCAATTTTATTAATTTCCACTCTGATCTTATTGTCTTTCTTTCTACAAATTTTGGGATTGATTGTTCATGTTTTTCTAGTACTTTGAGATCATCAAGTTATTTATTTGGGATTGCTCTGTTTTTCTGATATAGTCACCCAGAGCTAAAACTTCTCTCTTAGATTTGCTTTCATTGTGTCTCACAATTTCTGATATGCTGTGTTTCCATTGTCATTTGATTCTAGGAATATAAAATTTTCTTTCAATTTTTTTAGTAACTTATCGATAGTTCAAGAATGAATTGTTCAATTTCCATGTGTTTATGTAGTTTCTGTTGCTATTGATTTCTAGTTTCATTCCATTATAATCTACTAGGATGCATGAGATCTTTTCAGTTCTTTTGTGTTTATTGAGACTTGCTTTATGGTATGAAAAAGGGTCTACAGTGGCACCTTAGTTCACGAATGCTTTTGTTGGCAAACAAGAGTTTAGTTTGCCAACAAAAGCATTTGGCAAAAGTTTGCTTTTGTCTGCAAACTCTTCATTGGGTGACAAACACAGCCATGCCCATCTTTCTTACACAAACAAATGTGGCCGTCTTCTCCAAAATTGTAGGACAGATTAAGTCTGTGAACTGAGGTCACTGTATTTTGGAGAAAGTTCCCTGGGCTGCTGAAAAAGAACATGTATTCTGCTGTTATTGAATGAAACATCCTGCAGATAGCTGCTAACTCCATTGATCTATTATATGCTAATATTAACACTAATGTTTCTTCAGTGGTCTCTTGCCTGGCTACTTGTCCATTTGTGGGAACGGGGTATTGATTGTAACTCGGGCCTATCTGTCCTTTTGTCAAGCAGTATTTGTTTTATGAAACTGGGTGAGCCAATGCTTGGTGCATTTATATTTACAACTGTTTCTCATCTTGGTGAATTGTTCTCTGTTCCTTCTGACTTTCCATCCTTTCCCTTTCAGGCTGTGTGTGCCTTTGCAGACAAGCAGTGTCTCTTACAGGCAGCGTACTGATGGCCTTGGTCTTTGGTTTGGTTTGTCAGCCTGTGTCTTTACTAGAGGGTTAAGACTATTTACATGAAATGTTATTATTGTAAGGTATGTACTAACTCCTGTCGCTTTGTCTTAATTTTTTTTTTTTTTTTTTTTTTTTTTTTT
>NW_022900938.1:2861030-2876049 GCF_012274545.1 Fukomys damarensis | reverse complement strand
TTTTTTTTTTTTTTTTTTTTTTGGTACCGGGGATTGAACTCAGGTCCTTACCTGTCACTTTGTTTTTTTGGTGTTTGATTCATTTTTGTTTCAAGTTTGTTTCACTACTCTCACAGGGAGACTTATTCTTTCTCTCAGCCGTATAGTTGCTATATTCATTGCCTCTTTGTGGGACTTTCCTTAAGTATCTTCTGCAGGTCTGTGCTTCATGGTCAGGAATTTCTTCAGTACTTCCATACCACGGCAAGGTTTTATTTTTCCTTTGGTTTTGAAGGTTGGTCTTGCAGCATGTAATGATCTAGGTTGGCAGTGATTTTCTCTCAGGGCTTAAGGAACTCCATCCCATGTCCTCTTGGCCTTTACGGTTTCTGTTGAGAAATCTGATGTTTTTCTGATGGGTTTGCCTTTAGTAATTTGTCATTTCTCTCTAACAGCTTTTAATATTCTTTGTTCTGACTTTCTGGCATTTTGACTCTGATGTGACCTGAGAGGGCTCTTGTCTGGCTGTGTCCACTTGAGGTTCTAAGTGCCTCCCTCGCCTGGTTATCCATCTCATTCCCCGGATTTGGGAAGTTTTTTTGCAATAATTTCACTGAACAGATTTTTTTATGTCATTATCATGTACTTCAACACCTTCCTTGAGGCAAATGTTTGTTCTGAAGTTTGTCTAGACTCTCTTGGATAGTTTTTACATTGGTTTTGTTCTGTCTCATTACTACTGACTGAATGTTCCACTACCCTGTCTTCAAGACTGACGTCCTCTCTTCTGGCTCATCTTGCCTGCTGCCAAAACTTTCAGTTGAGGGTTTTTTTCCTTTCTTATTGTAGTGCTAGGGGTCAAGCTCACAGGCCTCTCTCATTTTAAAGTTTTGAGACAGGGACTCACTAAGTTGTCCAAGTGGAACTTGAACTTGTGATCCTCTTGCCTTGGCCTCCCAGTGCACTGGGATTACAGGCGTGCTCCATCAAACTTGGCTCAACTGGGTTTTTAATTTGACTTATTGAAGTTTTCATTTTCAGAATTTCTTCTTGGTTCTTCTTCACAACCTCCATCTCTTTATTAAAGTGATCTTTTCTGTCCTGCATTGTCTTCTTTAATTAATTCAGCTGCTTATTCACATCTTTCAGCTCATTGATCATTTTAATACACAACATTCAGCTGTTTGTCCTTCAATCTCATTGATTGTTTTAGTGTGTTATTTTTTAATGGTGCCAAAAGTTTATTTGAAAAGTGATGGGTGAAGGGGGAAGGGGGAACTGGCTCTGCAGAGCGAACTTGGGCTGAACAAGAGAGGAAAGGAGGAAAAGAGCAAAACTGAAAGTGCACCCTAGTCTGGAAGACAGAGTGGACCTCCCGGGAGAGTCAGGACAGCTGTGCTGATCATTTTAATCGTCAGGGGTTTAAAGACTATGTCCTCTGCCTGGAGTCTCACCCACTTGAGTATTTTCTTACCAGGTTTTGGGGAGTGTGAGTTTTGGAGGTGTCTCATTGCCTTGTTTCCTCTTGACTCTGTGGCCCTGTGTGGAAGTCTGTGGAACAGTGGCACGGAAAGCTCTGCCTCTGGTGCACAGAGCTCCTCCGTGAGGGGCCTTCTCCCTGTAAGGGGCTGGGGCGCACCTGCGCGAAAGCATCCGGAGTCCGGGGTTCAACCCCTAGCCCTGCACTGCACGGAGAGAACAGCTATTGGCGACGCAGTACAGCAAATCCCTGGCTCAGAACATTTGAGTTTCAAGCGTTCACTGATTAAGGCGGACCCTGCAGGACACGCGTGTGAACCAAGCGGGGACGTGGCTCACGAGCCCATCCGCCTGGCCCGGCCACAGCCGTGCAGCTCTGTGGTCACTGTGCTGTGCGACCCTGCACAGCGGTGCGGTGCACACTCAGCACGAGGGTGCGGCGCTGAGGTGCAGGCTTGGATTTTCATGACTTACATTATATATTGTGGCAAAGGTGTAAGAGACTCGCTTTGTTGGACTTACGAACGAATCTGACTTATGAACATTCTCCCAGAATGAAACTCGTTCTGAAGCCTGGGACTTACTGTAATGTAGAATGTACCTTTGAAAGTTCTCTGCTCTTCCACCAACCCAGGAAGGTACAGGAATAGCAATAATATAGGATAGGTTAGTTAAAAGAGAAAACACGCAAACAAGGAAAAGAAAAAAATTTAAGGAGAGTAGAAAAAGAAAAACAATACGTTTTAACCAGGCAAGAAGGGGGAGATTAGGTGAGGGAGAGGAAAGAAGAGTAAAGGAGGGGATAAAAATGGAAAGGGAGGGCCAGACAGACGGAGATGAACTCCAGGTAGTAACCCGCTGAAGACAGAGTTAGACGACTAAGTCACAGTCGGGGGACCCCGGTGAGCAGGTGGGGAGACTGGAGCAGTGACGGCGAACCTTTCGAAGCCCAGTGCCCAACTGCAACCTGAACACTGCCATCAAACCTGAAGACTAGGGTTTTAGTTTAGAAAGAACAGGCCATACACTCGGCGTTTGTGCCGTCATAGTGTCCCTGCATGCCACAGGTTCGCCACCCCTGCTGTAGAGGACACCAATCACTAGCACACACGCCATTACACAGAGCCCCGGAAGCTCGGACACAAGGCCGGCCAGGGCCTGGTGCTCTCTCAGCCTGGGGCCTCTGAGCTGATGGGGGGCTGGGGGCAGGGCCTCTGTGTGCCTCAGATCCTGCCCACCATAGAGCCCCGCTAAGCTGGACTGTGGACAGCCCACTCCGGCCTCCCCTCCTTGGCCCTGCCGACTCTCCCCACTCTGTCCTGTGTCCTAGGACTGCAGCTGGCATCTGTCTCCCGATTTCTGGTTTTAGTTGAGCCCCGTCACAGTCACCGTGCCCCTGGGCCCATGCTATTAGGTGAGTGTCCACTTCCCCTGCAGGGTGGGGGCCCTCATGCATTGGGGTTACAAAAAGGTGGGGCTGTTATGCCTCGGCAGAAGACTGAGTCAGAAAAGGCTCCCCATCTTGCTTCTGCCCGAGTTCTTCTCCTGACTGTTCCACTGAGGCAGGAGGAAATTGGTCAGTGAAGAAATTTCACTCTGCTGATACAACTGTGAAAGAGTCCAAGACATACATTTCTTTCTCCCAATTTACCCCTGAAGATGGGCGTGTATTTCTGAAATATTTATGAGCAACTGTTCCCCAAAAGTGAAGTACAGCAGGCAAACACTAGCAAGTAACTTTGCCACATGTTCAAAAGGAAACAGATGGCCCCTTCCTGTGTACCTAGCAGTTACAGGAGTACTAAGTGACATGTACCGACTGCATGTGCAGTGTGTGCACGGCTCGGTACTTTCCATCACGTTCTCAAGCCTCACGAAGATCGGAGAAGGCAGGAATTACCATGATTCTCCAGTGAGGACACTCAGGAAGAGGGTTAGGCGATCTGTCCGCATTGCTGGTAACCTGTGAGTCTGCGCTGGGCCCGGGCAGAGGGAGCCGAGAGCCAGGACACTCTATTGCCTTCGAGAGAGTAAAACCTCACCTGTTCAGACCGCATTACCTCAGGGTTTGTACAAATGCAGACGTGAGACAGGCAAAAGCCTTCAGACTACCACAAAACGCTAAGTAACTTAATGCGTGGGTATTAAAGGGAGGACCTGATTTATTCTACTTATCAAATGTTTTAAATGACCTAGAAATACAAACCCCCAAATAAACAGCATCTCAAGTGTTTTTGTTCTAGGGAAAGCTGCTGTCATCGCAGCTATTCACGAATATATCTTCCTGAAGAAACATCGTCGCAGTTCCGACAGGAAGCTGTGCTGAACCGTCGTGCAGCCCCCGGTTCAGGTGGGCACAGGACGGCCGCAGGAGAGCTCTGCCACCTCTCCCCGCCTGTGGGCTCCATGCCCCACTGTCCCATCCACGCAGGCTCCGGGCTCCTCGCCTGGACACGCTCTTCCGACTCTTCCTTCTAACCTTTCCCTTGGGGAGGGGGATGTAATGCACAGAAGCGAAGAAGCACAAGCAGACAACACTGCCAACCCTTGGTGACAGTCGCTTGTTCTAAGGCCAGGCGGCCAGCACCCCAGTCACCACCCTGCACCACCTCGCGGCTCGTCTCGGTTCACTGCCCAGAGTGCACCCTGAGCACCCGAGTTCCATCTGCCGGCCCGTGGTGCTGGGTTCGATCCCCAGCGCCTCCACCACAAGGTACACTGCAGGCGGCATTTGCTGAGTTCAGAGCTTTGCATAAAGGAAATCGTCCGTGTGTGTGAGGTCCACCTTGTGAGTGTGTAGCTGTGTGGCCCATTTGTGCAGCACACTACACCTGCTGGTTGTGTGTGCGTGTGGCTGCCCTGGCACACTCAACCTGGCCATCTCCGTAACATGCACGCTCATTCCTGCTTTTCTTCTGTGACTTCGCTGCAATGTATTTTTCTGTGTCTTGCTCTTGGAGCTCCGGGCAGTTCGGGAGTGCAAATGCACACATTTCTTTTGAGTAGATCTTCAGCTAAGTCAACGATGCTGGTTTTTTCCTACCAAATGGTTATAACAATAGACCAGCACCTGGAACGGGCAACCTTTCACATTTGTGGCATTGTGCGTGATTTGCAGTGGCTTCTCACTGTGGTCTTCATGTGCACTTTCTTGTTTGCTCGTGAGGTGATGCACTGTCACACGCCTCCTGGTCCCCGGGGTTCCCTGTCCTGCCTGTCCCAGTTCCGCTTTCCTGCCTCGCTGGTCTCCCTCCCTGACTGGCGGCTGTGTTCCATGGACTCTGGAGGCAGCCTCCGTCTGAATGCCACCCCCTCCCTTGCAGCTGGTGGCACACTTCCTCTCTGTGCCACGAGATGTGCTTCTCTGGCTTCTGAGACGGTGGCCATGTTTCCTGGCCACTGTCCCTGCCTGGGTGCTCCCAGGACATGGGTCCCAGAGGCAGGGGTGGTTTTGTTGGGCTTGTGTCCCTGCTCCTCATGCCGGCTGCACAGCAAGTGTTCATTCAGAGACAAGCAAACTTCTCCCAGAGACAGGGCGGGGCTCTCAGGGCAGCAAATTTACACGCGGTGGCTTCTGACACCAACATTTAAAAAGTGGGTCAGCTGTGCACTATTATTAGAAGTTCCTTCCTCTCTCAGCTCAGAGTGGAGTTTCTTTCCCACGATAGTCTGGATTTGAGATTTGTTTCAGAAAATGTCTCACCGTTCCCAACACAAGGGACTCCTTGTTGCCAGGCAAGCAGTGGGCTGGGCTGGGCCGTGGCAGGGCTGAGTTGTTTCCTGATGTCTCTGCGCATAGTTCTCTGTGGGATGGGCCTGGGCCATGGGGAGACACCGACTGGGCTTTATTAGGCTGACACAGGAGAATTCAACTGGACCCTCATTTCCTTCTTGCTTTTCCATTTAACCCTCACTTCTGATCCTTTACTCATTTCAAATTGATGCTTAAGTTCATTTGCTTTAGTAGTCTTATTCCGCTCGAATGTTCTCTAAAATTATTGATGACTTCTTGTGTTTCAAAACCTTCCTCTTCCCATGTTCACTACAGTACCGTCCTCACTCTTGGACATTTTTGTTTCTTCTCTCCCCGCACCTTTCCTTTCCTTCTTCTTCTTTTTTTTTTTTAAAACCCCCTTTTTTTTTTTTTTTTTTTTTTTTTTTTTTTTTTTTGGTACCATGGATTGAACTCAGGACCTTGTGAGGCAGCTAAATCCCTGCTCCCCCCCTTTAAAATGAGCCAAGGTCTCACTTTGTAGCCCTCAGGGGTCTCGGACTCACATTGACCCTCCTGCCTCAGCCTCCCAAGGGCTAGGATTACAGGTGTGCATCCCTGTGCCGAGCAGTTTGTTGAGTTGTTTTCTTTATGGCTGTGCCCAGACCCTCACCCATGACACTGTGCCAGCAGCACTGTCTTCTGCCCAGGTGCTTTCTCTTAAAGACTGAAGAACCAGCACCTGTGTGCGCGCTCCGCTGCCCCTCCCACCAGGAGCCCACGGCCTGTGCCCTGCCGCGGAGCTGTCTCTCCTCATGCACTCCTCACAGACTGCATCTCAGCCCTGGGCCAAGCCCCAGCCCTCTCCGCTCACCCTCTCTCCCAGCAGCTTCTGCTCACCACTCTGGTCCCAGGGCTCTGGTCTCACCTCCAGGACTTCATCTCTTTCTCCTTATCTGAGCTCCGATTTTTCCTCAAGGTCATTAAAATCCAAACCTAACTTCCCGCTGACCCTGCTCAAATCCACGTCTCCTTGTCCTGCTGCCTCCCAGTGCCTGCAGGGCGCGCTGTGCACTGCAGCCTTTCATGCACCCAGCACTCACTCAACTCCACAAACCTCCCTGCACTGCTGTGCACAAAGCCCGCGTGGGCCCCAGGGAGGGTGGGCGGGCGAGCAGGAGTCCCTCCCTGAGGACTCCCGGGCTCATTCGGTGTGACCTCGGGGAGGGGGCACCCACGCCTCACCCTCTGCATTTCCAGAGCTGACACTGTACAGGGCACACTGCCCCCAGCAGGGGTGGTGGAAGACAGACAGTTTCTTCTCGGGATCATGAAGCAGCCCCGAAACCAGCAGCGCTCTACCAGCTCGTCTTCATGCGCTTGTACCAGAAATTCAAGTTACCATCCATCCTTCTGGCGGCTTTGCGTGGCAGAAACTCCTCTTACGCATAATGTTAGAAATGTTCTAAGAACCGCTGAGGTGGTTAACATTTTCTGGGATTGTGTAAGAAGGTAAACTCATGATCTGGGCTTGTTTGCGAAGTTAATTTAGCTTTTCACAGAGTGATTCTCTTACACACAGAGACAGATACACAGTAAGAAATCTCTGGGTAACTCCCAATTTTCACCAATCAGCCAAAGTCAAAGCTGCTAACGAACTGTTACCACGATGTGGCGAGGGAGAAATCAGAACAATAATCCAGACATCACCAAAGTTGTCCCGAAATCTGCCTGGCGTGGGTGGCAGACTTGGCACAAAGCTCCAGAAAAACAGCCTACCGGCCGGGACTTCAACCTTCCTTAAAGGAGGAGGGGTACTTCCGGTCCTTTCAGGCTCCATAAAGTCCTCATCACGGCAGTGCGCGCAGCTCTTGCCAAGTTAGGGCTGCACAAATACGAACGGGCAACTGCATGGCCCGATCAGAAAAGTGTTCGAGCCTGGAGACCACATCAGTGATCTGCGGTGACCGTGCGCCAGAGGACTGCAGGGGCTGCTCTGGCTTGGTCAGAATTCTGGGGAGAGGTGTCTGGGAGGAGGGAGAGGCCCAGTGTCCCTAGCTCTGGAGACACAGGGCCCTTCCCAGGTAGAGGCAGAGGTGACAGGCGACATCCCAGGGGCAGCTGTGAAACACACTGCCCTCAGGTGAGGGCCACTGCTCACCCTCCGAGAGGGCTGAGTCGCCTGAGCGCCGCTGGAACCGCTCTTGTGAGATGGTCGGCGGGACGGAGGGGACAGAGCAGAGCAGAAAACAGTAATGACAGCGCCTGGACACAGCGGGCTGTGCCATCTGTCCGCTCGCCTCTGTCTGGAGATCCAGGAGAGACACCAGGCCTGCCCAGGAGAGGCCAGTGAGCTGGATGGGGCTGTGCAGCAGCAGGGACCGCCACAATTGGGTGAGCAAAAGACAGAGCTGTGGGGAGACCGGGGCACGGAGCCCAGAGGGGGCCAGGTGTGCTCTGAGGCCTGTGTCCGCGCTGCGACACCCACGGGCTCGCTGGCCAGAGGCCTCCAAAGGAGCTGCCGACCGCCCCTGCCAAGGCTGAGTCCTGAACCCTCCTCCCGCGAGCTGTGAGCTCGGCCAGGAGTGTGCTGGGAGGGAGGGTGTGCCGGCCAGCTCAGATTTTGACAAAGAAAAATGGGCTTCTCTCGCTCTCGCACAGAGATGCACTGTTTCCAGAGTGAGGGAAAAAAGAAGAGGGAGAAGAGGAGGACGAGGAGAAGAAGAAGAAACGAGAATTTGTGTTCAAGTTGGAAAAGAATTTGGACACCATCCAGCACGATGGATGATTAGTTCGTCTGTCCCAACCGAATGAGTGGCTTCTGAGCGTTAAAATATAAGTTTGTAGTAGATCTTAAAAGCCCAGTATCTGGAAATCTTAGCAGCAAACAAGTTACCTAAATTTCATTTCTGGCTCAGAGCAAACAGAGACAGAGCTCATTCTGAAAGCTCTGTCTGGGCAGTGTCCAGACTCAGAGACCCGGAGGAAGGGCCGCCCGCCCGTCCCCTGAGCCATCTGGACTTGTTTATGTTGTTCCCAACTTTCCGGGACAGAGTTCCTCTGTCCGGGACAGCGGCAAGCGAGGGCGTTTTCAGCAGCCTGCTTTCCCCCTTCTTAAACCGCAGTTTCAGACTTAAATTTAGATCGGTCAAAAATACCAGATGAGCAGCACAATCACACAATTCAACACAGCGGGCAGCTCGGAGTTGCCCGAGTTTGACACAAGTAGCATTGGAACCTGTTTCAAACCCAAGCGATCACCAAGGCCGTGGCTGTTCGGCCTGGAAACCAAGCATCTTCCCCAACCCTCCACAACCATTTGCTTTCAGAACGGAAGAAGCAGTCCGGAGCATTCTTCCTAATTCTGTAAAATGCCTATAAGCCATGGTACCAAACAAAAACTCTCCCACCTAATGAAGGAACAAAGCTTGCCTGTCAGATGGGTCTTACAATCTGCTTACGAAGGCCAGTTTGGGAGCCTACAGACACGGCTTCCAAACGAGCAACCTCTCACTTTGGAAACACTGAGAGATCCAAGGGGAGCACAGTACCTCGCAGAGTGAAGTTCAGCAGCACGTACTCGTAAGCCAAGTCCGTCTTTGTTTCCACTTGCGGTCTCTTGAGGGTGGAGAAGATTTTCCCAGGGCTGCTGTCCTCAGGGTCCCCGAGCTTCCTGAGCCCGCACCCCATGGCCAGGACTGGGGCTAGGCGGCAGGGGTGGGGACAGGGGGCTGCGAGGACCAAGTCACAGCCTTGGCTGCGGGGACTTGGCGTCCTGCTAAACCGCAGACAGAAGGAAGAAGGCGCCGGGGTCCAGGGAAAGGAGCCGGGGGCTTTTCCTGTCCATTCTGCTGCCAAGCATCCGCGCCCATGCTGTACCCAGCCAAGCCGGGCGGGATCCGGAGCTGCCACCAGGTGCCACGTCGGTTCCCTGGTGGCACCCTGGCCGGGCCGGGCCTGGGGAGGCGGCTGCCGATCCACAAGTGGGAGCCCTGGGCCGCAGACAGCCTGCTCCCGCTCCTCCGCCTGTGTCCCTCCGGTCCCCTCCTCCTTCCTGCCACAGACAGCAGGAGGGGAGGAGGGACAGAGGGGGGACAGAGGGGGAACAGAGCGGTCCTCAGCGAGGTGGGAACAAAAGTCATTTCCAGAAAGTCAGCTCTGAGGGAACTGCTCCCCAGCCGGCTGAAGGGAGAAAAACAAAGCAAACAATCGAAGTGTGACGACAACAACAACAGCAACCCTTTAATCTTCAGGTGTCGCTCTGGAAAATTTCTCTCTACACAATTTCTGGGTTTTTTGGCTGGAGAAGTCTTTTTTAAAAATACAAATCTTATGCTGATTAGAACCACCAAGTCTGAGATGACTGCACTCCGGTGTATATCACACTGTTAGGCACACTCATGCCTGTCCCTTTAACAAGCGCAGGACACCGATGGGGCTTTGAAATTCTACCTCAGAGACCTGATATTATGTGAAATGGAGGTTGCTCTCTCACTACCCAATACTTCCAAAAATTACTGGCTCTTAACGTACGGATCATAAAATGGCCTTTTCTACTCAGAAATATGAATCAGAGATTACGGCTAAAGCAAAATTCAAACGATGCTGAAATTATTTTTGTAAATGTTCCTTCTTTGTGTGATGCCAAGGATTGAACCCAGCGCTCTGCCGCCTGGCCCTATTCTTTCTTTCTTAGCTCTGTTAGAGACGGTATATAGTATAGTATTTGACATTTACAATTCTTTAATTAATTTAAAATTCTTTTCTAAGAATAAATAAAATGTTACATCTAGGTAAAAAAAGGAGTTTGCTTGGTTGCCGAGAGAGGCAGCTATTGGATAATTAATTTCCCCAACACCCTTAGTGTAAAACACCGGCTCTTACAACAGCTCATGCAAGACCTTGGCAGGCATCGAGGTGTCCTTCAGCAAACAAACAACCCCCCAAACTAGCAAAACGCAGGCAGTTTGATTCCTCCGGTCTTGTAAATGCCCCAGCCTGAGGTCGCTCTGGTTCTCAGAGGTCACACTTTCTCACACACGACTCTGGAGCAGCCTGCCTGGTCCTGCCTGGTCCAAACCGCTCTGCTATGCAGGCCGAAGGGGAGCCACTGAGGGGTCCAGCTTCCTCCTCCCTCTGCTCTGAGAGCTGCAGAGCTCACCTGCAGGCCTGCCCTGAAGGCAGAGGGAGGTGACCCGCTGATGTTCGGTGTGAAGGTTATTTTTGGGGTTTTGAGACAGAGTCTTGCTATGTAGTTCAGGCTGCCCTCAAACTCGGTGATCCTCCTGCCTCAGCCTCCCGAGTGCTGGGACTACAGGTGTGCACCACTACCTCAGGCCAGCCTGGTAGGCAATGGACCGGCTGGGGTAGTGGTGGGCAGGACAGATTCTGCCACCACTCCCAGTAATTTCAAAGGAAACCCCGTTCAAGGTTGGGATACTGGAGAATCTTCCCAGCCACGCTGACGTGTGCACACAGAGACTCTCCCTGCGAGTCTGCCTACCACGACCCCAGGCCCGTTTCTGGCCGGGAAGGGCATGGATCCGGGGTTTATCAGCACTGCCCAGTCCCTGACCCCTGCCTGGTCCGCGCCTGGCCCCGCCCAGAGAGTTTCAGGGGTCCACCGAGGGGAAACTTCAGCGCGGTTCACTGTTGAAGCGTCTCTGTGCGTGGGCTCGGCTCTCCTGCTCTCCCTCCCCCGCCCTCAGGCCTTCCTGTCGCCTCCATCAGCTCCTACGCGGCTGCCCCCGTGTGAGTGTGAGCGGAGCCCAGTGCTGGTGGGGACCGGGCCCAGCCGGCCTCGGGGATGAACCAGGCGGGGCGCTGAGGGGCAGCCGCCTCCACGGCAGGAGAGGAGACTCAGCAGCTCGGAGCAGAGCGAAGTGCTTTTCCCTGAGCGACACTGTGGAGGCCAGCAGGAAGGGACAGCCCCGTGAGGGGAGCACTCTGGACTCCAGTACTCAGGGAGGCTGAGGCAGGAGAATCACTGCTAGTTCAAATTCAGCCTGGGCTCCGTAGTGAGACCCTCTCTCAAAAACACAAACAGAGGCTGGGGATTTGGCTCATTGGTTCTGCCGCCTGCCTCCCAAGCACAAGGGCCCAAGTTTGAAACCTGGTACCAAACAAACAAACAAAAAACAAAGAGAAATCTGTGGAGGACCAGGGCAGGTGTGGCCCTTCTGCTCCCCTCTGCAGGTCTCAGAGGAGGAGACCCCGCTACACAGGTGTGCGCCACCCCAGGAAGGAATGCGGCTTAAAACATCTGAGGTCAGAGGGAGCCCTATCATGCTGGACTTTAGGGAGGAAAATTGTGGCCACCGTGAGTCGTAGCAAAGTCTCACTGCTCTCAAAACTCTGCAGTCTGCCTACTTAACCCCCCGACTTCTTGCACCTGGCAATTGCAATAGAAAAAGTGCAACATGAACCTAAGTTTCCCACAAGAGAGCCAGGGTCACCGCGGTAATTGTTTCTTCTTTTTATTGGTGTGTTTCAGAGACAATAAGGGTCACATTTGTCACAGGGACTTGTACCTGTACACGATATACCTCACTGCTTTTCCTCCATTCCCCTCTTCTCTTTTCAGCCCTCTTCCCCTCATTTACAAAAGCTTTGTTTTCATTTTTCCTTCTTTTTTTCTTGTCCCTTCTTTCCTTTCTCCTCCCCGCTCCCTTGTTCCCCTTCTCCTTTGAACATTTTCTTCCCATTTCCCAATATCTAGTATACATTTTGGTCCTTGTTTACAGTTTCTCACACCAGAGAAACAATGTGGTATTTAAACATTTATGTCTGATTTATTTCACTTAAGAATATGGTCTCTGGCCAGGGATTTAGATCAGTGGCACCTCACCTGCCTTGTGAGCACAAGGCCCTGAGTTTGACCCCAGTACAAAAAAAGGGGAGGGTGGTCTCCAGGTGCATCCATTTGGCTAGAAATGTCTCAAGCTCATCCTTCTTTATGGCAGAGTAGTGCTCCATTGGATTAAAAGAACCCCACATCTTCCTTATGCAGTCATCCGTTGATAGGCATTTGGGCTGATTCCAAGATTTAACTATTACAAACTGTACTGCTATAGACATGGATGTACATATGTTGATGTGATGTGTTGCTTTTAATTTCTCTCAGGAAGATACCAAGAAGTGGAATACCTGGGTCACATGGAATCTTTAATCCTAGTTTTTTGAGGAATCTCCGCACTGATTTCCACAGTGGTTGCTTTCTCTCCACAGCCTGGCAAGCATTTGTTATTGGTTGATTTCCTGACCACAGCCATTCTTTCTGTGGTTAGATGGAATCTCAGCATTGTTTTAATGTGCATTTCTCAATTGACCAGTGATGTTGAACATTTTTTCATAAATGTATTTGCTGTTTCTAATTCTTCATCTGAGAAATGTTTATCTCAGTTGCCCATTTTTTAATTGAGTCTTTAAATTTGGGGGTCTGATTTTTTTGAGTTCTTTATATATTGTGGATAATAGTCCTTTGTCTGGGGAACAGCTGGCAGAAGTGTTTTCCCACACTATGGGTTGTGTCTTCATTGGTGAAAACCATAATTGTTTCCCTCCAACGATGGTTCTCCAGGATTGTAATTAGGATACATTTTTGGAATGAATGTCTCCACGTTGGTCAATGTTTCTGGACTGAATCACACTGTCTGCTGCCTTTGGTAGATTTCAGGGTCAGCTTTCAGTTCCGTGCTGGAAATGGACTTCCCCAAGTTGGCGGAAACGCACCACCTCCGCTTGTCTACACAGCCTGGTGGGATGTGGGTCAGCAGTCCTCTCTGTGCTGTATGGGGGGCTCACATGGTCCTGGAATGAATGAGCGAGCCGAAGAAAAGGTCCCTCAGACAGGTGCTAGGTATATGTGTGGGTCATCCGCGCTCAACGAGTTCTTCCAGCTGCTCAGAGATCGTTCTGTACCATCTGACTCACTCCCCGAGAGATGTTTCTGTCTAACAGTAATTTAAAAAATCCAATCCAATAGTAGATGCAACTAAAATGTGACTCTTTATGGAGTGCCTGATTATATATATATATATATATATGTAAAATGCAGCACGGACCCAAAGACAAAAAAATCACATTTTATGCTCCGCAGAATTCACAAGCTAGCAGACTGGTGCTATTTCATGTGCTGTCAATTTCAAATTTCTCAAAAGGTAGTGACTCACTGAGGCACTGCTTATTGAAAAAGCAGTTTTTTCTCTAGGGATTAGCAATGCTACACCCATTGTTCTGGTTTAAACAGAGGTATCCTCCAAATACGCATGGACAGAGGCGCTCATCCGGCCATTGTGCAGGCTGTCAGCAGTGGGGTCCGGGGGATGGAGCAGGTCCCGGGTGGTCCCTTCCTCTACGGCTCCTTCCCTTTCTTGGAGCTTCCTGGCTGCCAGGAGGTGAGCACCTTCCGCTGCGCTAGAGTCAGCGGATCATGGGCCCAAACCTCTGGAACTGAGAGTCAGTAGAAACCTTTCAGCCTTTAGGTTGCTAAGTCAGGTATTTTGTCTCAGCAGCAGAATGATGACTAATACACTCTTCATACACTTAACAGTTACACAGAGCACAATTTGTGTTTTGACTTATTTTCTTTTATACTCTGGCTTCACAGCATCACACATTGAAACTTTTTATGGCTTTGGTTTTTTGTTTTGTACTGGGGATTGAACTCGGGTCCTTGTACTTGCAAGGCAGGCAGCAGAACCACTGAGCTAAATCCCCGCCCCCGCCAAAGATTGCAGAATGTTGTGGTGTATGCCTGCAATCCGAGCATTATGGGAGGCTGATGCCAAAGGATCACAAGTTACAACCTGGCCTGAGCAGTTTAGTGAGATCCTGATTTATCTGTTTATATATCTATGTATGTATCTATCTTTTTTGAGGATCAAACCCAGGGCCCCTACACTAAGCTATGCCTTTTACACAATGTTTTATTCTGAGGTATGCTAATTCGCTAAGTTGCCCAGGCGAGGTTGAACTTGTGATCCTCCTGCATCAGTCTTGCAGAGGGCTGGGATTACTCATGTGCGCCACTACTCCTGGTTTCACGGCTGCTTTTGAGAAATGTCTATGAAAATTAATTCTCCGTACGTGCAACAGCAGCAATGTATTGCATTTCACTTCCCTGAACCTCAGTAACCTTTGGCAAGGACTTGGCAGGTCACAAATCTACCTGTGGTGGATTCGGCACAAACTGTTCAAATAAAAGATTCCTCCTCCTTTTTCAATTCTCAGACTTCCGTTAAGTGTTCTGAATAATTATCTTTCTTCCTCTCGCCTGATCTGAGATTACATGCAGAGGACATACTCTATATCCTGCAGTGTGCAGTCCACCAACGTAATTCTGCGACCTGATTATCACCTTCGCGCCCACAAGCAACTCCACACAGAAGGGAAAATAACCGCAAGCGAAAATAACCAACTCCACGGCGGTAGCTCATCCTGCCAGCTCTTCTCCAGCCTCCCCTAGCGCGGCCCCTAAGACTTCCGCCAGAAGCCCGCGCGCGGCCGGAAACGACAAAGGAAAGCGCCGGAAGCCGACGCCAGGCCGGATTCCATTGGCTGCCTTGCCGGAAGCTGCGCGTTCTGCTGGCTCAGGCGCCGCGCCCACGTGCTTCCGGGACGCCGTGTGTCCCACTGCTCCCGGGAGTCTTCTCCAGCCTCCCCTAGCGCGGCCCCTAAGACTTCCGCCAGAAGCCCGCGCGCGGCCGGAAACGACAAAGGAAAGCGCCGGAAGCCGACGCCAGGCCGGATTCCATTGGCTGCCTTGCCGGAAGCTGCGCGTTCTGCTGGCTCAGGCGCCGCGCCCACGTGCTTCCGGGACGCCGTGTGTCCCACTGCTCCCGGGAGAGT